>NW_019253690.1:38528-42300 GCF_002742605.1 Olea europaea var. sylvestris
CACTACTAGTGCCAATTCTTCTGGAAGGCTTGACTGCATTCTTCCCTTCGTGTTTATTTTGCGAACGATGCTACAGCATCCCAGTCTTCGTCACTATTAATTTTTTGTTGTTCATTAGAGGCTTCCATGTTACCTTCTACCGGTCTTTTCTTGAATCAATAGTCTGTGGCATAATGGCCTCGTTTTCCATATGCAAAGCATGGACCATTATTTCGTTGAAATCTCTTTGAGAACTGGCCTCTTTTATCACGATTTTGTAGAGATTCCCTGCTCACGAAACTTTCTTCATGTTGATTTTCTTTAAATTCTCTATTATTCCATTGATGGGGCTGACCTCTCCTTTTATAACTATATATTGCTTCTTTTTCTTTTTTTCTTTATTGAAATCCCTTACATTTGTTTGGTTAACTATTCTTGATCGGCCAACAAATTTTCGAGATTAACGAATGAAAGTTTCTCTAGCCAACCTTGTATTGCAGCAATAAAACTTCTAAATTTGGGTCTCAAACTATGTATGATTATTCTTCTCATTCGAAACTCCAAAATTTAGTTGAAGGATCTAACTCTGAAATTTCACGACAGAGAGATTTTACTTTATTAAAATATTGACTGACCTTTAATTCTCTTTGAGTGATCAAGAGAAGTTCGTTCTCCAGCAATTGTAGCCTCATATCATTTTTCTTTGAAAACAATGAGGCCAAAGTATCAAATGCTTCTTTTGGTGTAGTTTTATCTCTTATATGCTCCAACAATTCTTCTTCAATTTTTGTCTTTGTAACAAACAAAGCCTTACCCGCTTTGATTCTTCACTTCTTCAGAGCTCCAACCTCCTCTTGCGGTGTCATATTAGTTCCGCCAACTCACCCACAAGTCTTTCCCTTGGAGATACGACTCCATGCAAGTTTGTCATGTGGTGTAGTTATGATTATTAGCTTCTTTACTCCACTTACCATTTGTAGGTCGCTCATCGTGACTTGAATTACCTCCTCGTAATCAAGCAAGTTTTATAAAAGCTTCACAAACGCCTTCTGTGCACCAACTCAAGAAGCTCAAAAAATCTTTCCCGACCACCTCGCTCCGATACAAAATTGATGAATTTGAACACTCAAAATAGTATTTTATTAATGAAATAAACTAACAAATTTGGACACACAACAATGTCTCTTTCACGGTTTTGGACTCCACACACTCTCTCACACACTCTTTTCCCCCCCCTCCCTCCCCCCCCCTTTTTTCTCAAAACCCCCCCCTCTTTTTTTTTTTTTTTTTTGTTAACTTATCTATATACTATTCTACTTTCTCTCACCACTCTCACAAGTCACTCCTTTTTGTTTTCATACACCATACAATGCAACAGGTTGTTTATATAAGATGGCAATGTCGGTGACTACTCCTACATATTTCCATTATGTAAGTTGTTTATATATATCTATCTAGATGCATCCATGGTGGTGAAAGATTAAATACAAATTCTGGAAAATTCCACTAAGGTAGTGGTCTTTGAAATCCAGCTCCTTCCAGATTATTCATAAAAGGTAGTGATGATTTCTTATTTTTGTAGCATTTGTCTTCAATTTTCAACATTAACAAGTCAATTCCCATTGTATTCATCAAATTTATATGCATGTTTCGTACACTCATCAATATTCGATAAACAAATTTTTATTTAACTACTCATGTTCTAATTAATGCAACAGAGTGAAAAAAATTTATCTTTCCCTCAATAATATGATTTTCATTTGATTCAATAACTTACGATAAATATGAACAGAACTGATCGATATCACAATTTTTGAACAGTACTGGAATTAAAAGATTCAGTTAAAAACTAAAGTATTGGTTCGTTACTAAACTATAACTATTCAGAGTTTTTATTTGTTGAGCTTTTCAAATAAAAAAAAAATAAAAAAAAGTATTGACGGTTTAATTGTCAACAAAAAAGACTAGCAGAATAATTAAAAATGTGCTTTTGATTTATTAATTGTAAATAGTGCATATTTATTTGACTAGAAGTTATTTCTTCATTATATAAAATCTCTAAGATTAAGTATTATAATTAGAATAGTCATGGTACAATTTTAGTATCCCTTAGAAAAGTTGTTTTTAATTTTTTTTTCAATAAGCACCTCTGTTTTAACAACAAACAAACTTCTCTTGTTTCATGTAGAAATACTTTTGACTTCCTAAAAATGCTTTTGAGTTTCCAAATAACCCTCCGAAACACACTAAATATGGTTCTACTGAGCAAGAGTAGGCGCTAGGAATGGACATGGTCTGTCTCAGCTAAATCTTAAAGAAATATGAACCAAACCAAGTACAAATGAGAATCCTATACATGAAACTATTGGTTCCAAATATCCCTACTATAAAAAGGAAAATGGGAAGTTAATGTAGCAATTAATAGTGAATTTTTCTATTTTATCACAATGTAGCCATTTTTTTCCCGGTATTTGAGCAAAAACAACGCCGGATTTTGTTTTGTCTCGTTTCTTGATTGATACAGTGATATTTCCCCTTTCCTCAATTCACCCGACCTTCTTTACTTTTTCACAGAAATCACACGTTATTTCTTCTTCTCTTCTCTCTTCTATAAAGTTTACTGCATAGTTCTTATTTTTATTTTATTTTTATTATTAGTGTATAAATTAATTCGTTTGGTTTTTAGATTTTTCTGCTATCTAATCTTAGATTTGATTTTTTCCAACAAGTTAATTTCCTTTTTTCCCTTCTTTTCTCCTTCTCTGGTTATTTTCTTATTTCTATTTTATTTTTATTATTTGTGTATAAATTAATTCGTTTAATATTTGTTTTTCAGATTTTTCTGATATCTAATCTTAGATTTGATTTTTTCTGACAAGTAAGTTAATATCCTTTTTTCCCTTCTTTTCTCCTTCTCTGATTTTTTTTTTTTTTTTTTTTTTGGTTTTTATTTTTTTGTCCTTTTTTTTTTTTTTTTTTTTTTTTTTTTTTTTTGGGATTGACTTTTATGTGGCTTTATATTTTTCTCTTTTTTTGAATTGGATTTTATTATTTTGGAATCTTTTTTTGTTTTTAGTTAGTTGACACAGAATTTTGGGTTTGAATGTGTTATTTAGTTGTCTTTGATTTTGTATTGCTTTATTGTCTTTGCAAAAATTCACTTTTGAAATTCCTTTGGTCTTCTGTATTTGTGTTATTTTCATGAAGATTTAGGATTTTTTTTGTCCACTCTGTATTTATGACTCCAATAATGTTATACAATTTGCAGGGAGGTGTAGAAAATGTTTGATTGAGGGAATGGTTCTTGAGGGGAAAAATCTACTTTCATGTGGAGTTAATTTTTTTGCTATAATAATTTTGGGTTGGATGTTGATTTGTTTTATTTAAGAACTATGGAATTAAAGGAGAGTTTGGTTATATTTTTGATGCATTGGTTAAGGTTTGGAAGTTCCAAACTTTGAAATTAATTGAGTTGGTTTCATTTAAAAGTATTAATGGTGATACCTTTCTTTCTTCTTTTTGGTGTGCTATGGATACATATTAAAATTAGATTGGTTATTGATCGGATATATACAATATGTTTTCATGCAACAGCGTATGTATTGGGAGGAGATATTTGTGTTGGCGTAACGAAAGTGAGTATTGTTTAATTGTAAAGAATTAAAAGTTAATGAAATGTGGATGGAATATATAAGTAAATAAGAAAAGTGAATAGACTAAGATTGAGAGAGAGCAAAGTAGATTAACATGAAAATCCAGGAAAATATTTTCCCTACACATGAATACTATCAAA
>NW_019253690.1:43757-45472 GCF_002742605.1 Olea europaea var. sylvestris
AAAAAAAAAAGAAATTATTGGTGAAGTCTCCATGTCACGGAGACAACATGTGGCCTCCGTACACGGAGAGAACAAGCTCCGTTTTGTTTTCTATCACAGAGACATGCAAGTTTCCATGCACAGAACACACAGAGGCATGCAGGTCTTCGTCCATGCACAGACACATACAGGCGAAGACTTGAGGTGTGTTCTCTGTGTCGTATGTGCGACACGGAGACTTAATGTTGCTGTTGCACGATAAGCTTTCACTTACTATTACAAATGTTGTATCATATATTTTTCTTATTCAAAGTTCCTGCTGGATTTCTTGGACAATATTCACTAATAGCATATTAAAATAACAATATAATATATTTGGTTTTATTTTATTTTATTTTTAATTTCTTGACGTTAGTATAATACATTTTTTTAATTTCTCTGTCTTAGTCATTTACCTTTTGAGGAGAAAACTACGAAAACTGTATTTGTTTTCCTTTATTTTTTTCACTTCTTAACCTTTCAAAATTTTCAATCTGTTGAGATGTTGACATCTCTTTGGTTGATCACTAGGAATTGGACTTGTACGGATAAAAACGTCTTGTTGCATAGAACCAATAATAGCTTCCATGTTTGATTCCCAGTTATATAATTTGTTTAATGTATTCTTGTTTTGTTCATCGACATAAGATCTCATCAAACTTAAATTGGTATCAACATAAGATCGCATGCTCCGAAAATTATCTTCTTGCCATTTTTGCTGCTATTGAAATAATTGTTTCTGGCTCTCAAGAATAGCCTGATAACAAGCCTCTTGTTTTTGCGATTCCTCAGCAATATGTGTGTTAAACAAACTTGATAGTGAATTATCCATGTTAGAATGCATACCAAATTGTATGTAATCTTCTTGCCAGTTTTTGTGTTGTTCAAACAGCTGGTTTTGGTTCTGAAAGATTTCTGCCTTCAAGTTGTCGCATAGACCGGACACATCTGATACTATATGTTGCCTGTGCATGCTAGCATTTCTTCCATTTGGTCTTGGGTTACATAGTTGGAGGCGCCAGAAGCAGAACTAGGCCCAACTCCAGTTTTGAAGTACTGGGAATTGTCATTTCTTGCACATAGATGTTATTCGAGTTTTTTTGTGCTAAATTGTCTAATTCTCCATTGACAATGTCATTTAATATACTATA
Source organism: Olea europaea var. sylvestris (assembly GCF_002742605.1). Lineage (NCBI taxonomy): Eukaryota > Viridiplantae > Streptophyta > Magnoliopsida > Lamiales > Oleaceae > Olea > Olea europaea. The sequence continues at coordinate 44,927 of NW_019253690.1, forward strand.
TTAATTGTCAACTGGCGTTGAAAGAGTTCTGTACCATGATGTCTCTAATTCTTATTCCGTGGGATATAACACTACAATTACCTGAATCGGTATTCATAACAAAATATCAAAATTATTATACCTCTTGAGTAACCAAAAATTGCTCAACCATTTTCTCAGTCGGTATTTTATTGGGCCTCCACTTGTATATTCGTGGAGTGTTTTGTGTCTACGGCGTCCAAATTTTTTTCCAATCTCTGGAAATGCTTCATATATCTAATACTGCAAGATAATTAAAAATAATTATTATTATTTCTTGTACAAATAAGTTAAACATAATATAGACCAATAAAAGAATAGGAAAAAAAATACCTGAAATCCAAGTGGATACCCTTATAATGCACACTTACAATCTGTTTATTGATTATATTGTACTCTTTGTACTCTTTCCAATTGTAATTCTTGCAGTGAATTTAACAAAACAAAATATGTTTTTTGATCCCACGGATAAGCAAGGAACTCATCAAGATGTTCGACCATGCCAAGAGTTCTATAATCAATAATTCT
>NW_019253691.1:0-1209 GCF_002742605.1 Olea europaea var. sylvestris
GGCCATTTTTCGAAAGAATGAGCACTTTCATATTTGGAATGCTTGGAGAGTCGACGTACGAAGAATTGAGCGTAACTTTTGTACACGGTGTCCATTTTGGGCCCATTAGTACTTTTCGAAAATGTAGCGACCGTTTTGGGTTGAACTCATGACTTCATCGTGACGTATGAGGAATTTCGGCCATTTTTCTAAAGAATGAGCCCTTGCATTTTTGGAACGCTTGGAGAGTCGGCATACGAAGAATTGCGCGTAACTTTTGCACACGGTGTCCGTTTTGGGCCCATAAACTTTTCGAAAATGTAGCGACCGTTTTGGAATGAACTCATGACTTCGTCGTGACGTATAAGGGATTTTGGCCATTTTTCTAAAGAATGAGCACTTGCATTTTTGGAACGCTTGGAGAGTCGGCGTACGAAGATTTGAATGTAACTTTTGGACACGGTGTCCGTTTTGGGCCAATAAGTACTTTTCGAAAATGTAGCGACCGTTTTTTATTGAACTCATGACTTCGTCGTGACGTATTAGGGATTTCAGCCATTTTTCTAAAGAATGAGCACTTGTATATTTGGAACGCTTGGAAAGTCGGCGTACGAAGAATTGAGCGTAACCTTTGCACACGGTGTCCGTTTTGGGCCCATAAACTTTTCGAAAACGTTGCGACCGTTTTGGATTGAACTCATGACTTCGTTGTGACGTATGAGGGATTTCGGCCATTTTTCTAAAGAATGAGCACTTGCATTTTTAGAATGCTTGGAGAGTCGGCGTATGAAGAATTGAGCGTAACTTTTGCACACGGTCTCCATTTTGGGCCCATAAGAACTTTTCGAAAATATAGCAACCGTTTTGGAATGAACTCATGACTTCATCGTGACGTATGAGGGATTTCGGCCATTTTTCTAAAGAATGAGCACTTACATATTTGGAACGCTTGGAGAGTCGACGTGCGAAGAATTGAGCGAAACTTTTCCACACGGTGTCCGTTTTGGGCCCATAAGTACTTTTTGAAAATGTAGCGACCGTTTTGGATTGAACTCATGACTTCGTCGTGACTTATGAGGGATTTCAGCCACTTTTCTGAAGAATGAGCACTTTCATATTTGGAACGCTTAGAGAGTCGGCGTACGATGAATTAAGCGTAACTTTTGCACACGGTGTCCGTTTTGGGCCCGTAAGTACTTTTTGGAAATGTAGCGACCGTTTTGGATTGAA
>NW_019253692.1:0-1209 GCF_002742605.1 Olea europaea var. sylvestris
CGGCGCGATTTTTGTTTCCGATCAACCCGTCAAATTTTAGCCAATTCCGACACAGTCGCGAAAAATAACGAAATTGTCCCCGGAGCGATTTTTTTTTCCGATCAACCAGTCAAATTTTAGCCCATTCCGACGCAGTCACGAAAAATGACGAAATTGCCCCCGGAGCGGTTTTTGTTTCCAATCAACATTCAAATTTCAGCCCATTCCGACACAGTCGCGAAAAATTACGAAATTGCCCCGGGCGTGATTTTTGTTTCCGATCAACCAGTCAAATTTTAGCCGATTCCGACGCAGTCGCGAAAAATGACGAAATTACACCTGGCACGGTTTTTGTTCCCGATAAACCTGTCAAATTTGAGCCCATTCCGACACAGTCGAGAAAAACGGGGAAATTGCCCTCGGCGCGATTTTTGTTCCCGATCAATCCGTCAAATTTCAGCCCATTACAACACAGTCGCGAAAAATGACGAAATTACACCCGGCGCTAATTTTGTTCCCGATCAACCCGTCAAATTTGAGCCCATTCCAACACAGTCGCGAAAAATGACGAAATTGCCCCCGGCGCGATTTTTGTATCCGATCAACCTGTCAAATTTGAGCCCATTCCGGCACTGTCGAGAAAAATGACAAAATTGCCCCCGGCGCGATTTTTATCTCCGATCAAACTGCCAAATTTCAGCCAATTTCGAAACTGTCGAGAAAAATGACGAAATTGCCCCCTGCGCGATTTTTGTTTCCGATCAACGAGTCAAATTTTAGCCAATTCCGACACAGTCGGGAAAAATAACGAAATTACACCCGGCGCGATTATTGTTCCCGATCAACATGTCGAATTTTAGACCATTCCGACAAAGTCGAGAAAAATGACGAAGTTGCCCCCGGCGCGATTTTTGTTCCCGATCAACCTGCCAAATTTCAGCCAATTACGACACAGTCGAGAAAAATGACGAAATTGCCCCCGGCGCTGTTTTTGTTTCCGATCAACCGGTCAAATTTTAGCAAGTTCCGACACAGTCGCGAAAAATGACGAAATTACACCCGGCGTGATTTTTGTTCCCGTTCAACCTGTCAAATTTGAGCCCATTCCGACACAGTCGAGAAAAATGATGAAATTGCCCCTGGCGCGGTTTTTGTTTCCGATCAACCCGTCAAATTTCAGCCAATTCCAACACAGTCGAGAAAAATGACGAAATTACAATCGGCGCGATT
>NW_019253693.1:0-1209 GCF_002742605.1 Olea europaea var. sylvestris
CTTCATAACATAACGTGTGACATGTGTTAACAAACTGTTACACACAGTTCGTTACATGTTTTAACCACCACCGCGACCTACCCCATCTTCACCATCAACTTGTAATAATTTGTGTTATACTTGTACGACATAATCTTATGTTGATGCCACTGCACCTATTTGTAACAAATCGAGCTACGTCTGACACTAACACAATCATCACCACCACACCAATGCAACCATCACTACCAGATTTATGCCACCACCATTATGATCATCCACCCACCAAGAAACATACCCTGAGACAGACAAAACAAGAACCCATCAAGAACAAACGCTATCACATTCCCAAAACAAAAGCTAAACCAAAATCTATTGTCCTCTAACTCTTCGTCTCTCATCTCTCACCACCACCACCACCAAGCCGACGGTTTAAAAAGAAAGAAAAGAAAAAATGAGTGTTTGAATTTAACCAGATCTATCACCATCACTCCGGTGTTGAATAAATCAAAGTTTTATGTCGAAAAACTCGCTGCCAATGGAATCCGTTGCCTGACCGTTGTCATTAAAAGGCATCAGCTGGGTCTCACCAAATTTCCTCTCTCTGTGACTTCTGATGTTTGTGTGCTTGTGTTTGTATGCTTACGGCGTTTTTCCTTAAAAAATATCAGTATTTGTGAAAGTGAAAGGAACAGACCTGGAAAATAAGAGCCCGGATAATGTTGCGAAGGCTCAAGGTTCTGTCCAATCAATAGGCCTAGCACATAGGCCCATAACCCGAACCAATTAATGTGCCAGACATCCTAAATGAGTTTCGATGATTACTCATCTTAAGCATTAGATTGAGAACGAAAGCAATCCCGTTTTCTTTGTCTACTTTTGATGAACGCCATGAAAGAAGATTTCTATCCATAACATAATTATAAGTGAAAAACCTAGTGAACAAGTATTATGATAATTTATAGCATGTCTTCTTGAAGATTTCATCAGCCAAAATTCAAAAGTTTAGACAAGTTATTCAAGTCGAATTTACCTTTTCCATTGTCTGGCTTGTGGATGAACTGGCTATATTGACTATAAAAGCAGAGGCAATCCAATGATGAAAGCTGCAAAAGAAAATTAATTGACAGAAGATTAGAGAGCACAAGCTGCTCATTCACAAAACAACCATGGATATGTTCAGTTGTGCTCTCTATCTTCTGTCAACAACTTAATTTCAACTCTCTCCTC
>NW_019253694.1:0-1209 GCF_002742605.1 Olea europaea var. sylvestris
CAAACAATCATGCAATGAAGATATTATATAGGATACTACACAGATCTTTTAAGAAAATCACGTTCACACAGAACTAAAGGTTAACACCAAGTTAATCAGCACAGAATCAAACACATATGCAACAAATTCATAAATGACCCCACGAAAGATCTCACCACACTTATCATATCCCATTCCGTGATGCTCACATCTCAAGAACACATATCTCCTCTCATCGCCCACCATGCTCACTAAACAGATCGCTCAACTCATGTCTAACTGGCAAGTCACAATAGATCCTAAACTTCTCGGGATAATCCTCTATCACCACATCATTTCTTCCAACTTACGTAGATATGGGACTCCACCTTATAGAAGTGATAGAAGCGTCTCTCTCACACTCCACCTATGCAGGGTCTCTTTCACAGATAAATGATTCTACACATTTGCTCACATCTCCATTCATGATCCAAATGTCACACTCCACATCCCTCGTGCATATCACCAATGCATCTCTAGGCATTTATACTCCACCTTACCAAAAGACATTGAACTCACTGCTAATGCATCTCAAACTCACTGCGAAAAAACAACACATTTCTGTGACCACAAACGTTACTTCAATCACCAAAGCTCCAAAAATCCACAAAGAAAACAATGAAGGTGACACTCACAAAGAAAAAATGAAGAAAGAGTTGGTTATTTCACTACACTCATAAAGGAGGCTCACAAAGAGGAAAAAGGTAACCCTAACATGATTACCTCACAAAATCTCACAAACCATGCAGGCTTCCAAAGATAAAGGAGATAAGTGGCCGCTCAACTTTCTTCTCACTACCACACTCTCACACCACTCACAAAGCAAACAGAGTACGCCACAAAACTCAATTCACTATGCATGTAAACATATTACACAAAGTAATAAATTACTTTAATTCATGCAATTATACATATCAAACAAGTTAAGAGTGCAACATCAACATTGCAATAGAATTAAGTGACCATATACATGCAAAAAGAATTACACACAGATGTAATGCAAGAACTAGCTTTATTCTCTCAATAAACCTCACTAGGATCACTACTTGACCCTAAAGTCACATTCGTCTCGTCTCTATTCTCATCTTTCCTTTTATTATCATCCTAAAACAATCTCTTTCAATTATACCCAAATTTTACCACAGTTACAACATATTTTATATTTCGCACTTGCCTTAGACCTATACATGC
>NW_019253695.1:0-1209 GCF_002742605.1 Olea europaea var. sylvestris
GATAGGTTGATCGGAAACAAAAATTGCGCCGGGGGCAATTTCGTCATTTTTCTCGACTGTGTCGGAATGAGCTAAAATTTGACAGGTTGATTAGAAATAAAAATCGCGCCAGGGGCAATTTCGTCATTTTTTGCAACTATGTCGGAGTGGGCTAAAATTTGACAGGTTGATCGGAAATAAAAAACCGTGCCGGGGGCAATTTCGTCATTTTTCGCGGCTGGTCCGAATGGGCTAGAATTTGACAGGTTGATCGGAAACAAAAGTCGCGCCAGGGGCAATTTCTTCATTTTTCGCGACGGAGTCGGAATGGGCTCAAATTTGACAGGTTGGTCAGGAACAAAAATACCGCCGGGGGTAATTTCATCATTTTTCGCGACTGTATCGGAATGGGCTCAAATTTGACAGGTTGGTCAGGAACAAAAATACCGCCGGGGGTAATTTCATCATTTTTCGCGACTGTATCGGAATGGGCTCAAATTTGACAGGTTGATCGGAAACAAAAATCACGCCGGGGGCAATTTCGTCATTTTTCTCGACTGTGTCGGAATGTGCTAAAATTTGACTAGTCGATCGGAAACAAAAACCGCGCCAGGGGCAATTTCGTCATTTTTCGCGATTGTGTCGGAATGGGCTAAAATTTGACAGGTTGGTCAGGAACAAAAATACCGCCGGGTGTAATTTCGTCATTTTTTGCAACTGTACCGGAATTGGCTAAAATTTGACAGGTTGATCGGAAACAAAAATCGATGCCGGGGGCAATTTTGTAATTTTTCGCGACGGTGTCGGAATGGGCTAAAGTTTGACTAGATGAACGGAAACAAAAATCGCGCCGGGCACAATTTCGTCATTTTTCACGACGATGTCGGAATGGGCTAAAATTTGACAGGTTGATCGAAAGCATAAATCGCGCCGGGGGCAATTTCGTCATTTTTCGTGACCGTGTCGGAATGGGCTCAAATTTTACAGCTGATCGGGAAAAAAAACCCTCCGGGTGAATTTCGTCATTTTTCGCTACTGTGTCGGAATTGGCTAAAATTTGACTGGTTGATCGGAAACAAAAAACCCGCCGGGACCAATTTCGTCAGTTTTCTCGACTTTATCGAAATGGGCTGAAATTTGGCAAGTTGATCGGAAATAAAAATCTCGCCGTGGGCAATTTCGTCATTTTTCTCAGCTGTGTTGGAATGGGCTTAAATTTGACTGGTTGAT
>NW_019253696.1:0-1209 GCF_002742605.1 Olea europaea var. sylvestris
TCTCTGAAAAATTCTTCAAAATCACAAATCAAATCGAAATTTTCACTTTTCAGAATCGTAATCTGTCTGTATCAATTTGTACCGTTATCCTCTTCAATATTTCACTCTCTCTGTATCAATCTGTACCCTTATCCTCTTCAATATCTCTCTATATTTGCCGGTTTGATTCTCTCTCTAAAACTTCCAGACTGAAAACGTATGCTTCGTGTTGCTTCGCTGTGCTCTTAAAGAAGGGATTATATATTATAAAAAAAATAATATTTTATTATTATTATTATTATTTTTGCTTTAAATTCTACGCGCTTTGACGCGCCGACTAATCAAATGCGTGACTAGTGCTAGATGCCCGAATTAACTGCCCGCAATGACCAATTCTTCAAATATATTTTCCTTTTTTTTTTTTATTCTTTAAATTTTGCTACTGACAAGTCAACTACCCCTATGCCCCAATTTGACACGCGTCTTTTGATCCCATGCCTTCACGCAGCCGATTAAAAGGTTGAACCCCAACCTTAAGGGTTCCTCACCGCCTCTATCCTGGAGGATCGTAAAGGAGGTAAATCGCAGGTTATGCCTCTAAAGATATAGGGTGGAAGGCTCCTTGTACACTTACACTTACCCAAGAGCCAAATCCATATTTCAGGATTCGAACCCTTGACGCGACAACCTCAAGTAAAGCTGTATTTCTCCACCCTCCTCTTTTACCATTTGGAGATATGCCCTGGGGGCCCTGAGGTCGACACCCAAAAACATTTTAAAGTTCAATAAATAAACATGGTGAGTGAGTAATGGAGTGCAACATGTTAAATGTTAGTAACCAGTTGAAAATATTTTAAAGTTCGGTGGCTAAAAAACATGGTGAGTTAACGTATTAAAGTTTAGTAATCATTTGAAAGTATTTTAAAGTTCAGTGTATAATAAAACATGATGAATGAGTGATGGAATGCAGTGTGTTAAAATTCAGTTATCATTCTAAAGTAGTTTAAAATTCAGTTAATAAATTATGAATGAAGTATAAGTTTTAGTGCTAATGAAACTTTATGCTTTGTGTGCATTTGACTCAATGGACAGCGGTGCCCTGACCGCGAGTGGTGGTGCAGGTGGGTTGGAATCATAGAAATTTTTTTCTCTTTTTTGTGTTTAACAAATTTAATAAAAGGTTAGGAGGTAAATTTCGGTGATCGTTAAAGTCGGCTTTTCTTTCGGCCT
>NW_019253697.1:0-1209 GCF_002742605.1 Olea europaea var. sylvestris
TATCGGGGACAAAAATCGCGCCGGGTGTAATTTCGTCATTTTTCGCGACTATGTCGGAATTGACTGAAATTTGACTTGTTGATTGGAAACAAAAACCGCGCCGAGGGCAATTTCTTCATTTTTCTCGACTGTATCGGAATTGGCAGAAATTTGGCAGTTTAATCTGAAATAAAAATCGCGCCGGGGGCAATTTCGTCATTTTTCTCGACTGTGTCGGAATGGGCTCAAATTTGACAGGTTGATCGAAAACAAAAATCGCGCCGGGGCAATTTTGTCATTTTTCTCGACTGTGTCAGAATTGGCTGAAATTTGGCTGTTTGATCTGAATCGCGCCGGGGGCAATTTCGTCATTTTTCTCGACTATGTCGGAATGGGCTCAAATTTGACAGGTTGATCGAAAACAAAAATCGCGCCGGGGCAATTTTGTCATTTTTCTCGACTGTGTCGGAATTGGCTAAAATTTGACAGGTTGATCGGAAACAAAAATCGCTCCGGGGGCAATTTCGTCATTATTCTCGACTCTGTCGGAATTGGCTGAAATTTGACTGGTTTATCGGGAACAAAAATCGCGCCGGGTATAATTTCGTCGTTTTCCGCGACCGTGCCGGAATTTGCTAAAATTTGACAGTTTGATCGGAAACAAAAACCTCGCCGGGGGCAATTTCGTCATTTTTCTCGACTGTGTCGGAATTGGCCGTAATTTGGCAGTTTGATCTGAAATAAAAATCGCGCCGGAGGCAATTTCGTCATTTTTCTCGATTGTGTGGAAATTGGCTGAAATTTGGCAGTTTGATCTGAAATAAAAATCGCGCCGGGGGCAATTTCGTCATTTTTCGCGACGGTGTCGGAATTGGCTGAAATTTGACTGGTTTATCGGGGACAAAAATCGCGCCGGGTGTAATTTCGTCATTTTTCGCGACTATGTAGGAATTGACTAAAATTTGACTTGTTGATCGGAAACAAAAAAGTCGCCGGGGGCAATTTCGTCATTTTTCTCGACTGTGTTGGAATTGGCTGAAATTTGACAGGTTTATCGGGGACAAAAATCGCGCCGGGTGTAATTTCGTCATTTTTCGCGACTATATCAAAATTGACTAAAATTTGACTTGTTGATCGGAAACAAAAAGCGCCGGGGGCAATTTCGTCATTTTTCTCGACTGTATCGGAATTGGCTGAAATTTGACTGGTTGATCGGAAACAAAAATCGCG
>NW_019253698.1:0-1208 GCF_002742605.1 Olea europaea var. sylvestris
ATCGTAATTTTGTTTTTTCCCAATTATATTTCACTTGATTGATTTTCACACTAGCAAAAAAGCATAGGAACTTTAGTTCACTTTGCATAACCGGTCTCTCCGGATGCTAAGTTGCCTAATTCTACCCTTAAATAGAAACTTGCAAGAACACCAAGACAGACAAAATCTAGTTTGATAAAAAAACGTTACCTTATCGATTGTTCCATTTGGATATAATGAATAGAACAAAAGTCCATCTCCTTGGCGTGGCCTTACCTTGAATCCTATGCAGCGTTCGTAATCATATCCAACACCCATGTTTGCACCATTCTGAAGATCATGATATTAGATTGCAGTCCGTATTATCTAACATTCTAAATAAGTCGTTCACGTGCTTCCTATTCTAGTTTCTGGTCATCAATAGACACAAATCAAATGATCTTACCTCGTATGGAAACATGGTTTCTCCACCTTCCTCCACATCCGACAAGTACAGCAGGAATGAAGCAATCTGCAAGAGCAAGAAACCAGGGGTTAGTGAACAGATTAATATGATCAGGTCTAGTGCGCCGAAAATATGAAGGGACCATGTGCAGAAAGCTTTTGCCAATCTCAAAATTGTATGCATATAATTTTTTTATTATTCTGTGCTCTCTCCTGTTGTCATTTACTATAGCACAGAGTTCTCGTGTCAAGGAGTAGATTAGCTGAAAAAAGCTGTGTGCACTAGACAAGCATACGACACCAACCAAAAGTACTTTTCCGGAATCATGTGAATCAAAAGTACTATAGAATAATTTCAACATAATGGTGTTTGCATTCTTTTTTTCCAGTTATACTAAACTGCCATTTTCATTCTTCTATGCAACAAAAGATTTTACCCAAAACGTTAAAGAAAACAAAATTGATATGATTAGGCGCTCGTCCATGCTCACGTCAAATAATATCATATGAATCATCATCATAAAAACAAAAGTAAGTATATAAGTCATTGTAAAGCAATAGTGATGTCTTGTTATTATATACCCTTTGGCTGCTTTGTGGACCATACTCTGCAGGGTTGAATGCATCATAGTGAGCAACATATCTCTGTCCAATCTCATACCGAAGAACATTGAAAGCCTGCAACATGGCGATATGCCACATTACACAAGACAATCTCAGAAATTACCTGAAATAAAAGGATAAATCTTTCGAAACAGATAAAACGTGCTACCTATAATGGATTA
>NW_019253699.1:0-1208 GCF_002742605.1 Olea europaea var. sylvestris
TCTAACCAACTGAAACTCTAAATAAGAAACTAACCAGCCTGACAAGTGAAACAAGGAAATTGGGGGAAGCAGGGAAACCCCTTCGTGACACGGCACTTGTTCCGGAACAAGCCATTTATCAACTCACAAAGCCTCATCTCAGTTTTACAGTTGTTATATTTATGTGAATATACGAGCATCTCTAAGAGACTTTTTTAAAAGTGATATGCTCTTTATTTTAAAGAACCAAACCTTGATATTAGGCTCCAATAGACACTTAAAACTTTTTAAAATAGAGAGAATTTGACTCTCCACATTTGGAGAATCAAACTCACTCTCTATTTGTAATTTATCATGATTTCAGTAAAATTGCAAGTTGCAATGTTTTACTAATTAAATTATTCATATTATACTCAAATTTTAACTATTGACATCAAAATATATGTATATATATAAATTAAAGAATGAAGGAAAACAAAAAATGATTGTTGAATAAAGTAAAATAAAGAGCCAAAAAAAAAATAGAGTTTGTAGGTTTACTTTTAAATTTAAGGGAAAATTGCAGTAGCAGCAGTCCCTAACCTTTTCAATTTTTACAGACTTTACTCTAACTTTCAATTTATGCCAGCGAAAATTTCAAACCTTTTATAAATTTACAATAAAGATCCAAATGGATGAGAACCATCCACTTGACCATTAGTTTGACCACAATTTTGACTAATTTTAAAAGGACAAAATGATAATTTAACATTTTTCACATAAAATAATTAAGCCCCCGTTTGGTTCTCATTCTTTGGCCATAAAAATGAAAAATATGACCATTATCCATCATATCAAACCACCATATTTGACTTTCTATCTCTTGTGTAGGTCCCGAAACGACTATATTTTTTATTCTCATTCTTACAAAAATGGGTACCAAATGGGGCCTAAATAAAAAACCAAAAAAATAAAAGAAATTATCCAATCCCACCCTATGAAAAATAGAAAGGCCGATTGTCGACAGTCAACACTTCTTTCCCACTTCCCGCCCACACCAGTGGGGCACAAAGTTAGATCAGCACGGCCTCCCAAAAGGCAGTCGCCACCACCCAAATATCAACAAAACCAGAAATCAAATCAAACCTAATAGAAACTGAAGAAATGGGAACCTCATTTCCGCGTGGAATTGGGTAAATTTGAAGCTAAAATTGAAGCGAATTGTGACAAATTGGATCGAGGGTATATCC
>NW_019253700.1:0-1208 GCF_002742605.1 Olea europaea var. sylvestris
CGCACCAGGTGCAATTTTGTAATTTGTCGCGACGTTGTCGTAATGGGCCGAAATATGGCAAGTTGATTGGAAACGGTCCACAAAATTGGACTCGGGGCACAGACCCGGGATCACGGGATTTTAGTCAAATTCCTTCATTTGGGTCTCTGAATAATAATTTCCTTACAAATTATGTCAGGTTGAAGAAGTGCTGGACAGAAAATTAACAAAGCAAAACTGGACCTCGGGAAATTTTGTCATTTGTCACGATGGTGTCGGAGTGGGCCGAAATTCGGCATGTTGATTGGAAACAGCCCGCAAAATTGGACTCAGGGCACAGACCTGGGATCACAGGATTTTAGCCTAATTCCTTCGTTTGGGCCTCCGAATAATTAATTTCCATATTAATTTGTCAGGTTGAAGAAGTGCTGGACAGAAAATTAACAAACAAAAATGGACCGGGGCAATTTTTTCATTTGTCTTAACGGTGCCGGAATGGGCCAAAATTTGGCGGGTTGATTGGAAACGGCCCGCAAAAAAGAACTTGGGGCACAGACCCGGGATCACGGGATTTTAGCCATATTTCTTCGTTTGGGCCTCCGAATAATTAATTTCCTTATTAATTATGTCCGGCTGAAGAAGTGCTAGACAGAAAATTAACAAAGAAAAATCGCCCTAGGAGCAATTTTGTCATTTGTCGCAGCGGTGTAGGAATGGACCGAAATTTGGCAGGTTGATTGGAAACGGCCGGCGAAATAGAACTCGGGGCACAGACCTGGGATCACGGGATTTTAGCCATATTTCTCCGCTTGGGCCTCCGAATAATTAATTTCCTTATTAATTATGTCAGGTTGAAGAAGTGCTGGATAGAAAATTAACAAAGCAAAAGGCACCAGGGGCAATTTTGTCGTTTGTCGCGATGGTGTCGAAATGGGCAAAAATTTGGCAGGTTGAATGGAAACAGTCAGCGAAATTGGACTCAGGTCATAGACGCGGGATCACGGGATTTTAGCCAAATTCCTTCGTTTGGACCTCCGAATAATTAATTTCCTTATTAATTATGTCATGTTGAAGAAGTGATGGATAGAAAATTAACAAAGCAAAATCGCACCAGGGGCAATTTTGTCATTTGTCACGATGGTGTCAGAATGGACCGAAATTTGGCAGGTTGATTAAAAATGGCCCGCGAAATTGGACTCGGGGCACATACCTGGAATCACGGGATTTTA
>NW_019253701.1:0-20408 GCF_002742605.1 Olea europaea var. sylvestris
GTTATGGGCCCCACACCAGAAATAGAAATTCAAAAATGGTGGCTTGATGTGATGGATAACGGTCATATTTTTCATTTTAATGAAGTAAAAATGTGGCTCAAACAGGGGCTAAAATAGTATTACTTGTAGAAATCAAATTCCTTATAAGTGAAATATATTTCATGTATAGTCATGGAAAAGTGCTAAAATAACAAAGTAAAATTGATTATTTAAATATGATACATAAAAAACTATCAATATTTTTAGTTTAAAGTGCCAAATATAATTTGTACTGGGGATGGAAAGTGGCGTTGTCAGCTCAACAAGGACTCAAATGCCACCTTAATAACTAGTGGGACGAGCTCGTAGGGTGAGTCATGTCAGACTTAATTGGGCGAGTCAGTTTTCTTGATAAGCCAGGCTTAGTGGTAGGCAAAGCAAGTGATCCAACTTGTCCCATATGATATTCTTACTCTGTTTTATGTCAAGAAATCGTCAAAACAAAAAAGATGTATAATTTCACATTATAAAAAGAGAGCTGCGGGGCTGTACACTATACTGTCTAGCATGGTGTATAAATAATTTTTTTCTTATAAAAATCAAAAGTCTGCGATAGGAGTGGCTTGTGGGAAAGGGTTTTACTGAGTGTACAGCTCGGGCTGTACACTCAGTTTCACAGCCCCCTCACAATGAGGGGGCCCCACCTGTTTTTTTATTTTTTTTTACTGTGCACGGGCCCCCCCGATGTGAGGGGGCTGTGAAAGTTGGTGTGAACCGTGCTGTGTATGTAGCACGATCCTGTGGGAAATAAGCGTAGTATGGTACTAGGAAGGCCAACTCATTTATTTGGCAAGAGCCATTGTCATCATGAGTTTTGCTAGAAATGGGATGTCCAGGGCGCCAAATGGGGATTATTCTTGTCATAATATGCAACTTGTCAAAGTCGGCCAAATAGGATGTGGGAATTTTATTAAAGAAAAAAGTCGATTGTACAAAAAAATAATTTGCAGAAGACTTACAGACACTCACATGGGGACGAACCCATGTGAATTCAAATATTGCAAAAAATAACTCATCCAACCTTGCATGTGTGTATTCTGTACCGGTTCCGTACATTTATTTTCTGTATGTGTAGCTTGGCTGTTTTATTAATCGGTTGTTTGAGTCCTTTTTTTTTTTTTTTCAAAAAATGTATTTCGTAATAGTGTTTTGATAAAGAATGTATGATTAAAATTAAGGAAAAATTTTGAGTTTACATGTAATACTATTTTATTAAAAATATTTTATTAAAATAGAAATTCACCGTTCAAAAATACATTTTAATGAAAAAAGAGCTCAAATAAGGGCAAAATTTCAATAAATTAATTTTTTAAAGGAATTTACCCAAATAGGCTTGCCATAGTATAAAAGGTACGCATTTCAATGTTGTTCTTGATATATTTTAATAAATTTAAAATAGCCTCCAGTTTAATGAGACTTTGAAAAAATATATATTTTAAAAAAATAATTTTTTGGAGAATGTGGTATTAAAGTAAAAAAACAAGTTTTTTACTTGCGAATATTATTATTCTATTAAAAAATATATGGTTAAAAATGAATTTAAAAAAATATATAATTTTGGTATAATGGAGCCCAAACAAGGAAAAAATTTTGAGTAATATTACTTTTACATCGTTTTATATTTTATCCGTGGCTGCATACATGGAAAATAAAAAAGTAATTTCTGAAAAATATTTTATAAGCAATTACTGAGCCCATTCGAAGAAAAGGAATTTTAAAATTGAAATAATTCCTGGCAAAGCACTCTTTTGAAGCAAGTTTTGCCGCAAAAAAAATTCTGAGATTTTCTTCAAAAACCCCTGCAAGCAAATCAAGGCACAAATTGAAGAGACAAGAATTATTTATATGAAGCAACGGGACTTGTGCTGAGCAAGCAGAATCATGTGCTTTCTGTTAAACAGTTGTCAATAGCCAATCTACAGACTGTAAAACAATTCACTTCGATTTAAAAGTCCAAAGAAAAGGGCAGGAAATCTGGACAAGAACCCGCCCAAAATACAGAGATTTCGTTGGATGCATTTCTGTATGGTAAATTCTAACAAGATCCCATTTTGAAATTGATAGGTTTTGGAACATGACTCAAAACCCTTTTCTAATTTTTCTTTTCCTTTTTTTCTTCTTGTTAGAAATGGTTTTCAAGAAAGTAGTGGGTTTGGTGATGGGGTGTTTTGGATTGTCAAAGCAGCCTACAAGACCTGCCCCTTGTGCTGAAAATAGTGGATCTCTGCAAATTGACGAAATAGTTTGTAATTCTCCAAGGATCAGATTGAGTGATGGAAGATTTTTGGCTTACAGGGAGAGAGGAGTCCCCAAGAACGAGTCCAACTACAGAGTTATTGTTGTTCATGGCTTTGGCAGCTCCAAAGAAATGAACTTTATGGCAACCCAAGTATACAAACTTTACTCTTTCTTCTGGATATTGATTTTGTTTTGATCTGAAGTATGTCGATTTTGCAGTCCATCTTCATTAGTCTTTACAATTTGAGGCATACTTGTGATCCAAAGTGTGTTGAATCTGAAATCAACTTGCTTTCAAGAATGGAGTATGAAGACTCCATTGTATTAGTGAAAGAAGTATAGATAATAAAATTCCAAATATTTTTATGACAATATCATTGTAATATGTTTGGTCGCAAGGATTGAATAGTATAGAATGACGGAGATAAATGGGTTAAAATCTTGTTCTGTAATGTGCATTTGGTATCACTGACTTGGTTTATGCCATTCTTGCCTGTTCCTTTGTCTATATATGGAAAGTTCAAAGATCTTCCATTGAGTAGTTATTGAGTTTATCATTATCCAAAATTGGTTCTTTTACTGTCCCCACAATTTGGAGGTTTCCATGATTTTTGATATATGCTAGAGTGCAAGAAATCTTAGAAATTCTTCGCAATTTTTATGACTATAGAAACGTATTTTAATTCAATAAGAAGCATCCTTTTGTGCATTTTAGTTAAAATTGAAGCAGAAAATATGAATAATGCCTTTTTCTACCTCAATCATGCTGTAAGTCTAAGTAGCGTGCACAAGTTACCGTATCAGATGACCTAATGTTGCTCACGTCATTAGGAACTTTTGGATGAGTTGAGTATATATCTTTTGCTATTTGATCGAGCTGGATATGGTGAAAGTGATCCAAATCCAAAAAGATCATTAAAAAGTGAGGCATTTGACATAGAAGAACTAGCCGATAAGTTACAGTTAGGATCCAAATTCTACGTAGTTGGAGTCTCCCTTGGATGCTATCCCGCCTGGAGTTGCCTCAATTGTATACCAAACAGGTCTGTTAGAGATTTTCACCTCTCGGGTCTCAATGAGGCTTAGAAAAATGCTGATTTATCTTTGCAATTATGTGTGTGCAGGCTTGCTGGTATTTCGCTTGTGGTTCCATATATAAATTATAAATGGCCATCTCTTCCTGCTGATTTGACTAAAGATGACTATAGGAGGGGGCTTTCCCGGTGGATGTATATAGTTGCATGCTACGCTCCAGGATTATTACATTGGTGGCTGACTCAGAAGTTGTTTCCATCATCTACTGTCCTTGACAGAAACCCTGCATTTTTTAGTAACAAAGACTTGGAGGTATTGAAGAACACACCCGGTTACCAATTGCTCAGTCAGGTAATAATTCATGCTTTATCCACTCTTGGCTAAAGGAGGAAAGCAGAAATGTTTCATCGATATTTTTAACAAATCTCGGCTCAATTAGAAGGCTTAAAATCTTAGGTTTTGATGTGAACTTGATTTTATCTTACAGAACAAGCTAAGGGAGCGAAGCGTGTTCGACTCTCTGCGCCGTGATTTCATGGTTGCTTTTGGAAAGTGGGACTTTGATCCCATGGATTTACACAATCCATACGCTGAAATGGAAAGTTCAGTTCATATATGGCAAGGTTACGAGGACAAGGTCGTGCCGTTTCAATTACAAAGATATGTCTGGAATAAACTACCTTGGATTAGATATCATGAAGTTCCTGATGGAGGTCATTTACTAGTTTATGATAGTGCAGTATGTGAAGCCATTTTGAGGTCTCTTCTGGTTGGAGAAGATTTTCCTTTGTACAGACCTCAATAAGTTAATTCATCGTCTGTTCGTTCATTCTTCTCATCCATCGATGAACATGTAAGTAGTTTGATTTCTATTGTGCGAATACAGAGAGTGACATTTTTATTTGTTTCAAGAAACAATCATCTGTAAATGAAAATGCAATAGTTCAAAGTCATGGATTTCAACTGCAGAATTGAAAACACTGCTGCAGCCTCTTTTCAGTCTTTTGGACATGTTTGATTCTTGTTATTTATATGCATTTATGAAATACTGAAATAGGAGTGTTTCTTCACTAATTAACCAAAATATTAGTACCAGTTCCAAAGAACAACTTATTTTTGGGAACTGTTCGGTTAGATCCTAATAAGAAGGAAGACTTGGGGAATTTGTACATTTTTCATAAATGAATGACGCCAACATCATTATTGAACCATCTCATTTAAAATCTTAATTTAGGATACATATATTTATATAAAAAACCAGTATGTAACAATACTCGTATTGTTATAGGCAATAACACAAATTATCCATCCCTAATCACAAATATTTAAGGGATTTTGCTATACAAACAATGTTGGAGACATGGTTTAAAAATAAGGGACACGTGTCAAATATTGATTGATCAATCTAAAAAAAAAGGACTAGACAGTTGTTGACATACAGCACCTATTTTCAAACCCTGTTATTTTCACGTGCTTGAGTAGCTTTATCCTTATTTAAGCTTATATATTATCAGTTAGGACATGTTCTTGCCCAAGTATACTTGCAGATAGATTGTATTGGTCTGACAGGGCAATTATGTAACGTTTTACAGTCAAGGGTGGACCTACTTGAGACCTACTTGAGGCCTAGTGGGGTCGGCAGCCCTCACTCGATTTTCAGATTTTTGTTTTTTCTCCAGATTTTTTTAGGTTTTCAAATCTTTTTTCCTAAGGTTTTTTTTATTTCGCCCCTAAAATTTTTTGGTTTTGTCCACACTGAACTTCCGTACTATGTTTGCCCCTATTTATAGGTCCATGTTAGGAACAGGGGAGAAAATAAGCAAATGATAGTACCATTACCACTATTCTCTTTGGATTGCTCAATTAAACCAGCTTGCGATCAGCTTGGTAAAAAGTTGAAAAACTTTTTAATTTTCCAGAAGAGATCACCAAATGCATTAACCCGACGGGTCATTTCTAATTAAAAATTTTATTTTAGGATTTAGATAAGGGAGCCATTACATCATTATTTATATATATATATATATATATATATATATATATATATATATATATATATATAGGGGTCCTAAAAAAGGTTAGTATTTCAAGGATTATAAGAAGGTTATAAGGCGGTTATAAATCAAATTACAAAAATCCTACTCAGTACTCTTCTTAATTGAAATATCTTTTGATAAAATAATATCCTTTTTTTTTTTTGAAATTAAAAAAGTATGTCATCTGAGATATATGAACTTGGGCCTAACTCCATTCTTGCAAAGACACCACTGGCACTCCCTTGACAAAAATTCTTAAAACAGTGATCCTTTTCCCCTTTCTATGCGTTTCACTAGCCTTTCCACTAGACCTTTACGCTTTGAAGGGTCACTCAGGGCTTATTTTAAAAACAGTTTAAACTTTAACTTGGAGTTAAGACATGCTCTTATCATNACTAATCATGTTTTCTATATCTTGTTCTGTTACTAACAAATTATATATTTTTTCAATTTCAACAAAATCTAAACATATTTCTTTTTCTTCCTTAAAGTTTTCATAATATTCTTCTAAAAAAATTTCTAATTCTTCTTTTTCTATTAATTGACCTTCTCTTTCTCTATTGCACTCACATTCTTTTTAATAAAAAAGTCTGGATTACAATATATAATCCCATTATTGTCATTCATGTCTACCTCTGTACTAGCTATCATACTTTTTTCTATATTTTGAATTCTTTTATCATAAATATTTAATAAAACTTTATTTCCTAAATTTTTTCTCATTAATCCTTTAATTTCTATTACTATTAATCCTAAATGCATAAATCTAAAATTCTTTTTTCTTAATTCTTTTTTAGATTCTTCTGATATTAATGATAATTGTCTTACTTGACCATCTAAACATTGAATTGATACTTCTCTAGTATGTCTAAAAAATTGGGTTCTTGATTCAAAAATTCACCTATTATATAAATTTTTTGGATTAAGTAATTGTAGACCATGAGTTTGAAATCTATTATAATCTTGTTCAGGATCTATAAGTTCTTCTATATTCTGATTATACTGAGAAACAAAGAAATTTCTCAACATATATATATATATATACACACACGCGCGCGCGCGCGTGTGTGTGATTTTTATTCACATCACATTCCAATATTTAGTGATGTTATATGGTTCAAATAATGAACTTTATGTCAGGTGATTTCTGCTATAATAGGGTGATTGTTGTTATGCTAGCTTGATCGTCACTATGCTTGTTTGACTGCGCGCGCGTGTGTGTGATTTTTATTCACATCACATTCCAATATTTAGTGATGTTATATGGTTCAAATAATGAACTTTATGTCAGGTGATTTCTGCTATAATAGGGTGATTGTTGTTATGCTAGCTTGATCGTCACTATGCTTGTTTGACTAATGCTATGATAGCTGAACTATCGCTACTCTAGATTGACCACTACTATCCGACATCCTTGCAATTGATTGAAAGTTCGACGATTATCACTAAGTTCATTATTTAATTTGTAGATGGAGGTTAACCACTTAGTAAGTGGGTGAAAACCGTCTGGTGAGTGGGCGTGCTGCATTACACGTGAACGATAATCGCCTAGCAATTACATGATGTCAATCACCTATAAATACCTTATAAGCATGCCGAATATGGGGACTTTTCTTTCCCAAAAACATACTTTTTCAAGCATACTCTTACTATTTTTTAAATAGTTCATTTACAAATAATCACTAATTCACATGTTGAAGGTAAAACAGGGGAAGAAGCCCCAACCTCTTTTTTTTTCAAGTTTGTCCGAGTAGCAAAAGACGTTGTATTCCACCCAAAAAAAGTCGGGAGGTCATATCTGAAGTATTTCAGTCCTTACTAAATTCATGAAAAATGTTACTCGTACAAGCTGCTTTAAAATATGGGGTTACAAAATGCTGAGTTGATAAGATTTTGCACCATTTTGGACCAAAAAAAAAAAAAGAAAGAAAGAAAGAAATTGACCATTGAAATCTTACCGGTTCAGCCCCCCAACCTTATCTGTTAAAAAATAAAAATCTACACAACCCCCATACATCCTTGTCATATATATATATATATATATATATATATATTCACATCATTTTTATATATCTATACATCTGTACTATTTTTATATATTCATTTCACAATTTTTAAAAGAAGTCAATCTGAGATAGTCTTCACTGAAACTCTTCTAGAGGAAACATAAGTTTTGTCAAATGGCCATTAGATTAGCTTTGTCTAAAAATTCTTTTAACCTGACAAACCACTTTCATAAAATTATCCAAACATGTTCAAAATCAACTTTTTAATTTTAAAACCAATTTTTAACTTTTCAAAAGTCTTACGAAACGAACTCTAGATTAATTTATCGACTCACGTTTGCAATCAATTTTGTAACTTTTCAATTTAACTACCGGGTTGCCACTAACCCATTGATCCTCCTCTTGATCCGACTTAGTGTCCAGATTAAATGTGAAAAGTATGATTGTACAAACTCCTCCAACCGAGTTTTTTTAATGGGGGGATCGAAGATGTCTCTATAGCCGCTTATTATTTACTAAGCTCAGTTAGATTTTCATTCTTTGGCTACAAAAATGAAAAATAGGGGTGGGCATTTTAACCAGAACCAAATCTCCCGAACCGAAACCGGAGTTTCCGATTCGGTTCTCGAAAGAAATAAATAGGAACCGAAATCGAAAATCGAGAACTGAGTGGATCTTGTTCGATTCTTGGTTCTTGAATTGGAACCCTAGGCCCGGTTTCAGTTCAGTTCTCGAAAGAAAAAAATAGGAATCGAAATCGAAAATCGAGAACTTAGTGGGTCCGATTCAATTCTTGGTTCTTGAATTGGAACTGAGGGGTAACCAAATGGAACCGATATTTTTATAATTTTTTATTTTTAATAATTACTGGATTGCATAAAAAAATTACAAATTTTAATATTTATAATTTAAACACTAAATAGGCTACTCAATTCAGCCCAAAGAAAAATATCCATAATATATATATTTTGCCCAAAAGCAATTTAAGTATAACCCAATGCCAAACAAGTAAAGACAATACCACATTTTTCCTCTTTCAATCATTAGAATCCCTTGCCGCCCTTCTTTCCCAATCCCCTCTTTACATTTCCTTCTCGTCAACATTACTTTTGCCACAATAGCTTCGTCTATTGCACCAACACCACAAGTAATTTTTATAACTCTTGCAATACATACTTATTTTCCCCTATTATGTTATCTTCAAGTCTTTATTTGAATTTTTCTTGGGTATTGATATAATTACTTCAAGAAACTCGATTTTTTAGGTTGCCATTTCTTCTTGGCTCTTTATGCTGGTTTTATACTCCTATTAAAGTTCATTTAAAGTATGACTAGTTTTTAATGGTCTTTTAAGGCTGATTTTATTAATTTTTTGTGTAACTTATAATTCGTTAAGGCTCTGTTTATGTCTCGGATGATTAGTCCATTAATGTTAGTTACTAAATATATGACCTGATGGATAGTTTATGAATAATTTGTCTAATTACATGATTGGATTTACTAAATGTGTATTCAAAAAAATGTTATAGGTAGAACCGAATCCAAACCGAAACCGATGGTTTGGGTTTGGGTCCAATAATTACGTGGAACCGAGTAGATCTATTTACGAAATACTTGAAATATAATGAGTGGTTCCGGATATTGAAATACCCGAACCGACCCACCCGACGCCCACGCCTAATGAAAAATATGATCATTATCTATCACATCAAGTTACTATATTTGACTTTCTATCTCTTGTGCAAGTCCCGTAACGACTATATTTTTCATTCTCATTCTTAGAAAAATAGGAATCAAATGAGGGCTAAATAAATCTGTTATGGTCAAGATTTGACACTTCAAATCGAAAATGTTTTCATCAGAAAAATTACACATTTCATTAGGATTGGACATGGTCCGATTCAATTTAATTCTAACGAGAATTGAACCGGATCTAAAATTTTTGAGTATTTAATAAGTGAAGCCGTCGAGTCCAAATTAAATTTTGGAACCGTTCGAGTTCGATTTTCATTCGGTTCTCAAGTTCTGTACTATAATTAGCAATTGTTTGAGCCCAATTCTTCTAAAAATTCATTTTTTCAAAATTCATTTTCAATCATACATTCTTCAATAAAATAATATTACATTCAAATAAAAAAAAATCTTAATTTTTAATCGTACATTCTTCATCAATCTAGTATTCAAGATGCATTCTTTCCTTCAAAATGGGGCTCAAACAAGGGCTTAATTTTTTTAATATTCACAAAACTACATTAATTCAATTACTGACATGTTCAATCTTAACTTTTACAAAATAATGTAGTCAAATCTTATGTGTCCCTCTTTACTAAGTTCTTCATAAATTTGATTGCTAAAATTACAGGAATATGAAGATAGTGAACTCATAATAATTAAAAGAGATATTGTCGAGCTTCAATTCAATTTCTCCAGAACGGTAAAAAGACACTACGGTAGGGTAACATATTTAGGTAAAATTTAAGTTAATTTGATTAAATTGGCTTGGACTGAAAATTAGAAATATAAAAATCATATTTTTGAATTTGAGCTCAATTAACTAGTTAACAAATTTATTTAAAAAAATTAAAATAATTTGCCTTATTTAGCCCCTATTTGGAGGACATTTTTTGGAAGAAGACAAGTAATTTTTTTACCCTTTTTTGGTCACTTGGGACCCACATAAGAAAAGTCCTCCAAATAGGGGGCTTAAAATAATAAATTAAAAAGTTAGGAAGATATCATTCTTATTTGGTTCCTGATCTAAAATTGAGAATCGAACAAATTTCGTAGGTTCTCAATTTAGATATTCATTCAGGTATTTAATTTAAAAAGAATCCCTCAATTTGGTTCGATTCTATCCGATTCGATTCGAAAATTTTGCCAAGTCTAAATTTCATGAAATTTTGCTAAAATGTTTATCAAAATTTTTATCAAATATTTGGGTCTGTCTATGTCAGATAACTTCAGTTTCATGAATTCCGCTCCACCCTTTTGTCCTTTGTGCTTTAAAAATAGCAATCTACCTGTCAGGTACTCCATTGGACAGAGACCCCACAATTAATCTATTGTATTTATAGCACGCCAACTAAATTATATTAGTAGTTAAATCAATAATAAAAATAATAAAATAATAAAATAAAAAAAAGTAAAAGGCAGTCTATTATTGTTTTGAAAAAAAAAAAGAATAAAAGTACGACTTTCAAATTATAGAAGTCAAAGAAAAGAATAGGTGGTTTAACAATCATGTTAGCGAAATTTCCTTCATCTTCGATTGTCTACACTACTACGCAGTACGATTCGATTAATTATCTTCAATAAAATCATAAGTATAGAAAAAATTTGACTGAATTTGTATAGACGCTGATATAAACAAAATGTAAGTTGACTATTTTTTTTTTTTTTTCATTTTTCAGTGATATCACACCATGTATTGTCTGTAAAAATTTTTTGTCAACAATTTATCTACTTGTAGCATGACTCAATAATCCTTAGGTGCTTATTTGTAAACTAGCCACTAATATTACTGTCTCAGAATTTCAATTCTGCGGAGAGGACCATGAAAGATTTATGTAGTTGAACTTAGATTTACAAGAATTAAAAAATAAAATTTAATTGTAAAATTTTAATACGTTTTAAATTAATTGATTTATATTTACAAGATAACATTTTGATCTAAAATTACTTCAAAATAATCTAAGAAAAAACTATCTTCTCTAAAGTATAGCCTGGACAACCTCAATGCTCAAGACAGGAAGCCATTGATCTAATCAACCACCAAGTCTTCTGATGATCAAGATCAGAAATTCGAAAACTGGTTCGGAGAAGACAATACCATTTGCAAATTCATACTCGTTTGGCAAGAATTATCATCAGCAATGAAATTCCTAAAAACATTAAATAATGCTGTTTATTAACTACATTGGAAATCTTTCAAAAATGAGTGAGTGGGCGTGTTCTACGTGTAAAAGTAGATCTTACTCTCTAGGACGAGATGCCCACAAGGAACTTAGAGCTCGTAATCGACCATAGTACTCTCCAATCACTAGGAAACATCGTGCTGCTTGTCTGATTGTCAATATGCGTCGCATTTGATAGAGTGTTTGTCGTCTTAAATGATCAGCCTATTATTGGGAAGTAACATAAATAACAAAGTCAGCAATGCATACAACTTTAACACACAAATATAATTGATCTAGTATAATATGCTATTCATAGTGAACGACTGCAATAGTCATTCCACGTGATAGATTGTTATTTGATTAATGTCTCGAATAATAGGTTGTCACTTAGGACAATTACTGTAATCCCTGACTATGAATAGTATTATTTGTAACTATCAATGAAAAACTCTAGACAGATTCAAAGGGGTTGATAGTTCTAGCAAGGACTTTCTGTTTCATTAAGCTTCACTTTTCAAATTACCATTTGACATAAATGGGTTTAGACGAAAACAACACATCAAGATAACACTAAACTATAAAAAGGAAGAAAATGAGACTAATCTAATCTAGTGTACCGTCAAGTCCTATACAATATCTTATATCAAAATAGCCTTAGGAATCAAACATGATCAAATGATATTACAGAATAGCATAGCGCTAAAAATATGTTGAACTATCTCATTTAAATGCTTAAACCATTAGAGAGGTATCATATCTTCGACTTACCTGACGGATGAAACTTTCAAGACCGGTCAACTTGCCCAATGCAACAGCCATGTGATGCATGGTATCATTAACAGAACCATTGGCTATGGTGCCGATTAAAGATTGTTGAAGTTGTTCCAATCCCTGGGAAAGTGCCTCCTCTGCTTGTTGTGAAGATTGTTGGAGGCTGTAGATCCCGACAACCTGGTGCTCAGTTAACGTGTCTAATTGTGCTAATAGCATCTAACCAACAAAAAGGGTAACATAGGATCATATTAGTTTAACGACATAAAGGAAAAAGGACAGATTTTAAGTGAGTGGACCAAAAATCCTATGAACCCAAACCTTAATTAGGTCAGAGGGGCGAAAGCCGCCCATCCACAGAAAACAACGTTCAGCAGGCGTAGTCCATATCCCGGTGATGAGGTGAATGGCATCAGATACAGCGGCAACCTCTTTAAGGCAAAAAATTTCATCATAATGCGCAATGTATTTATCGACAACAATACGTAGATCGCTATCTGATAAATGTGCCTGCAATGCGGTTCGAAGTTCAGACATATGCCTATGGTCATCATCTAACCATCTTGCATACTCCATGTCAAATAGTGCAGCACCTACAATATTGACACTTTATTGGATTATTATCTTAATAATATCAAAGAACCAATAGGGTCGTGCAAGCACGAAAGATAAGGGAAAATGGTTTTTTGTTTTTGTTTTTTTTAATTTTTTTATTTAATGTGTGTTTTGCTAAACAAATTGAAGATTCTGTAGACATGAACATGGCAATGCAAAATCTGGGTAAAAATACATTGTAGGAAATTTTTCACACCATGCAATGAATTTGACAAAGTTTGTCGAGTTATTCCTTTGAATTATTCTACTTGTACAGATTATTATTACAGGTAGCAGAGTTGTATTCCTTTACCGAGATAGTTAATGAATAGATATTTATTAGTCAGATGAAGAATTATTAATGTTCCAACCAATATGAAAGCTTAGCATAAAAAAGATTTGAAATTTGATGTTACCAAATTTGACTAAAGGCAAGATTAATTTTCTTAAGATTCAGATTAAGGATGCTGTCTGTTGTGAAAACTGTGGATCATCAGGAAACCTGACTGAAAGAACTTTCTGGCGGTCGTTGGTCTCTCACTCCATCTCAAAAAAGTCTAGGCAATTAGTCTAAGAATTGCAGGTTTTTGACATTATGATCTTCTTTTTTCAACTAGACCAAAATTGTAATCACTTTTGAAATCAACTTAATGATTAAATTATTTAAGCATTTGTTTGATTAATTGCCCTTTCTTATAATCTGATCAGATTAATACCTCTACTGAACATGTTAAAAATATGTATTCAGCTAAATTTAATGTTCAACACACCCTCTCTCAGGTGAAGGTCGATTTATTTTTTTAATCAAATAATGACACCCCAATTAAATTTAATTTTCAAGCTGCTTACCAGAGCTGATGTTACCACCTGACACCCCTCCTCCTATAATAAACCCCTGTTGAAGAGTAGAAAATTAAGGGGAGAAGAAGCCAAAAAGTGAGAAATTGAACCATTAACGACGAACGCTAAACTCATTTCATCATTTTTCAAACTTCTTAGTTGTTTCTTAAATGAAGTATATTATTAACCTGTGAAGTTGCCTTCTGAAGCTCCTGCTCTAGCTGAGCCAGCCTGATTGTACTTGATTCTAGCTGCTGTACATATGCCTGCACAACATATCCATACATAAAATAGACGACACGTTTATTTATTTAATTATAGTCTCTACTCATTTTTTCACAACGCAGGACAAGTTACATACATAATTAAAATTGAAAGGCAAAATAATTGGCACCTACCTTTTTTCTGAGCCTGCTCTTTTTCGCTGCTTCCCTATTTTGAGCTAAACGTCTTAATGTCTGTAATCAGTGAACAATCATCAGCTTAAAGGGGAAAAACTGTTCTTGAAGCAATTTTCTATTGCAATAAAAAATGTTCAAAAAGAAAAATTACAAATTTTGCATGTGTTATGTGCTCTTTAATGCGTGCATGCGTGAGCACAATGTGAATGAATAATCACCTTAGCATCAAAAACTTTATCTGCATTGGAACCAGATCCCCTTCTCTGCATAATTTGAAAAGATAATAAGAAATAGTTGGTCAGCCAGAAGGAAAATAAGCTCAATAAATATATGACTTATGAGTCAATGAGTAAATTATTATTTTTATGTTTTTCTCAATTTTTTTTCTTTTTTTTGGATTTTACTGGAAGAGATGAAGGTAAGGTGTAAGCAACAGCAGAATCTTTTGAAAGATTTCATGAATTTTTAATTAATACAACCAAATTTGTAACTAATAGCAATTTTGGTGGCTTTTTCACAATTCTGACAGGATTTGTAAAATTGTTCTTAAAATTTGTATTTCATCAAGCATTCTTCTAGAAGAATTTTGCCATACACTGATTTTTTACAACAATTTTGACAGCCTAGATAGAAATCTGGTCAATTGAAAAATGTGTTGTTAAGACTAATGTATGAAAATTTGCCAACTCACATGATGTGAAAGAGATCACCGAAAGCCAGAAAAAAGAAATGCAAATGGCCTAAAAATAGAAGGGTATAATCTGTAGTTTTGGGATTGCAAAAAGGAAGTCATCATTAACATGGACTTAAACAGTTAAACTCGAGTTTCATAGATGAAGGCCTAAAACAGAAGGGATTAACCTACTGTTGTTGGGACTTGTATAAATATACACACACATACCTTTGATGGGGTTGGTTTGGTTTCTAGTTGAGACTGTGTACTTCCTGTTGTAGGGTTGTAACTTGAAATGGCCATCTCCATTTGTGGCTGAGTTTCTGGCGGTTGCGGTGGCCGAAGACGGTGGCCAGTGGCGGTGGTGTCTTCTCTACTTGCAAGTGTATTCAGTGCTGATTCTGAATCAGCGCTATCTTCTCCAGTCTTTGAGCTTCCCTTTATTAATGATACATATCACCCAGGAAAATGAGTCCAAAAATGATTTCATCATAATCACCGAAAAACATTAAATATAAATAAAACAACGCAATTTTTTTTTCTTTGAAAAATTCAAGAAACCTCCAAAAGAACCCAGAAATAAGTGTCATGACTCGAAGAAGAGAAGTTTAAGAGAAACTTTTCCTCCACAGATAAGAGAGTTAAAGACTTTTTAAAAAGCCGTATAAATACAAAAGATTACTCTTGGGGTGTGATGGAATTTCATAGGCCAAGAAGGGAACATTTCAAGAGTTGCTGCACGCTGCCTGGCTGTGTAAAAAGCTGCAAAAAAATCACGAAAGCAAAATCTTTGAGGATCTGAAGGGAATTTAATACAGACTAGCAAAAGGGTGAAAAATATAATCTTCCTTTTGTTGTTCTCTTTTTTTCTCAGCTGTTATGGAGTCTGTAAAATCATGCAAAGGGGTAAGTTTCCTTGTATGAAACTTGACGTTATTCAAATCTCTCGACCAAGAATGATTTCTGTGTTAGAAATGGTAAGCATCGTTTCTGTGGCTTCGTAGACGTATTCAAACCCCTACCTACCCCCAACCTACACCGTCAGAAAATGGAGAGAGGAAATTGCGTACTTTGTTTTGCTTCATCATTATTTATCTCAACTCTTTGCCGGGCAATAGCCTCCTCTAGCTCCTCAAAATCAAAAGAAGACCCTTCTTGATTTCTGTAACAAGGAAGGAAAAAAAAAATCCCATGTCAGAAATAATAAATAATATATATATTTTTTTCATTCTGATCAATATACATGAAGCTTGTATTAGGAGGAAGATGAAGCGTGTGAGGAACTGCATATGAAATATGGTGATGTTGTGAGGGCCCCAAATCTGATAAAACGTGCTGTCCAACTCCTTGACTTGCCATGCAAAATTCTCTTTCAAACCAGTTCTCCGCAGAAGAAACTGCAGTGCCCAAAAGAATGATATGAAGAATGCTTGCTGGGATAGTTTTTACTTGTTTACATCAGTTTTTACAAGGGTAGTTCAGCAAGGAAAGTCTACTTATAAGTAATAAAATAAATTAATAATAATAATAATAATAATAATAATAATAATAATAATAATAATAATAATAAAATGAGAAAAAAAGAAGGAAAAAAACTATAAAATATTTGTCCATAAAAATTAGAAAACCACTAGAATCAGTGCCTCCTACTCCACACAATGTCTCTTTAACCGCCTATGTTAAATTATTGGTCTCTTTCCTGGGGATTCTGAATTGGAAGTATGAAAAATGAAATGAAGATTCAAGATTTCTAAGGTGATTTTCCTGATTGAGTTTACTTTTAAGGTGATATTTATTATAACATTATGAAACAATCACCAATTAGAACCCCACTTGAGCATATTATTAATCCAGGCATTGATATGGATTTGTTTTGTACTACCTGCTTTGTTGATGGGTCAGCATCCATTTCTTGTCATCACCTATAGCCGTGCCACATCAAGATTCTTCTTCCCTACCTCCAAAAAAAAAAAAAAAAAAAAAAAAAAGGGTTGACCCCCAACCTTGAGAGCCCCAACCGCCCTGCGCCTAGAACTTTGTTAGGGAGGTAAATCGCGGAATGTGCCCCAACAAGTTAGGGAACAAGAGATGTCTGTACACTGCGCCTACAAGGGGTCAAATTCCATATTTCAGGAATTGAACCTTTTTTTTCCAAAAAACTGATTTTTTTATCGTTATTTCATTTTTCCTTCTGTCATATTAGACTTATTTTCTTACAAGTGGACTCCACTTTTCTCTTAACGGTCAAAAATTTAATTTTCAAAATCACACCCAAACAGACTCTTAATGTTTTTACATTAAAACTTCAAATCCCCAAAGTCTCCTATTAAATTTGTAAAAAATTTAACTTCGATTTCTGAATAGTGGTTGAGGGATCCGTGATCTCTAGCTTCCAGATGTGCAAATATTTTATGTTTTTCCCCTTTTTTTTTTTTTTTTTTTTGGTGTATCACCTAAATATGTTCTCTACCAATTATTCTCCATCCTAGAACTAATGATTGGCTTAGAATAGTTTAATTGGTAAGAAAGAAATTTCACATATGTATTCATGCATCTGAGTCTGAAGCCATGTATCACAGAATCTATTCCATGTTTGAAAATGTGCAAGATTTGTAGAGAATAAGGGGTTCGTGAGATCCATTGGTTTGAATTCGAGACTTACCATTTAACTTACTGTGCACCCAATAATTAAACGACTCATCACTTTAAATTAACATGTCTAATTTTTTTATTTTTTATTTTTTTGCTTAAAAATATATGTATTAATGAATCATTAGTGGACATCAAATTTGATAGGCTATCTTGGACAGTAAATCTCAACTCGAGCTAAGCCTGGACAAAAAAATCGAAAAATCAACCAAACCAATTAAACCGAATTGGTCTGGATGAGTTTGACATAGATAATTAGTTTGATTTGATTTTCTTTTAAACAAAACCCTTGGTGAGTTGGTTCAATCATGATTTGAAGTTTCAAACCGCTGGTTAATCAAACCAATCAAACTTACTTACATGTTTACATTCTTTTTAATTTATGAAAAATAAAATAAAAAAATAAGCCATAATCTCATAACTATATTTTGATTCTTTCCAATATATGATGTTGCCAATAAGTAATAGCATTGTAAATTTTCATTCACAAGTTCATTATATTATATTTAGCATTTTTTCTTACTTGGACAGTCAAACTACATAATACAAAAAAAAAAAAAAAAGAATTCTTAAGTTTTCTGATGATTCATCTCTATTGACCTGATATTATTTGTTAGTTAATAGTTTTTATAATATAAAATTATTTGATTATATACTTCTTGTAATCTAAGTGGACCCAAAAATTAGACAATTTTTTAAAAAAAAAAAAATCAATTTAGATTAAAAGTCCAAACCGACTAATTGAACTGAACTAAATCGAACGGTTCAATTTAAAAGCTAGAGTGAATTAGTTTGGATTGAAATTTGCCCAAACCGACTAATTAGATATTGGTTTCGAGTTGGACCCAAATCGGCTAATTATTTTTCAATTAAAAGTAACTGAAGGATATAATATTATCTAAACATTCTGTAAAATTAAAAAAAAATACTGATTAGTACACGCAAAGTATGTTTAAGGGGTTACAAATGTAGATAGGTCTTCTTTTTTTCCCCTCATAAATCAATTGGACTATACACACACAATATCGAAGACGACACTCCTTACATTTTAAAAATCAAACCAACCCTCCTTATTTTGTATTTTGAGTCGCACATTTACCCCTTGTCATGTAGAGAAAATGTTGAATCTTGATTCGTTTTGTTAAACTCATTAGTTAGGAAATTAGTTAGTGAGTTAGAAAATCGGTTGGAGCCTCAAAGATTCTAACTAATTGTCTGGTATTAGTTTTAATTGAATGTTAGATACATTTTCTTGTAAATCTCTATAATCCTATGTCTATAAATAGGACCAAGAGGGCTGAGGACGTGAGTGAGTAAGAGGGGGATTTCTATAGAAAGAGAAAGTAAGGTAGTGTGGGAAAATTCTCTGCAACACAATCCTTTGTAACTTTCTGTGAACTTTCTGTGTGAGCTTACTAGTGAGATTTCCTGGTGTGTCTTAATAAAGTGATGAGTGTTGTTGTTGTATAGAACAATTATTGTAATAATTTCCTCTTGTAATGGCAGATTGATTGGGGTGAAATTCCCTGCAAGTGGTTGATGAAATTTAACCAGAAAATATGAAGTTCTTGTGTCTATTAATCTGATTCTTTGTTGATTTTATAATCTGTCATCTATGCGTTTTCTTTCCTGTCATGCAAAACTATGATTGATCTTTCTTGGGAGATGGGAGATGAAAAATCCTAACATGTCACTTTTTAAAATATATCTCATTTAAAATAATGTTGAAGTCAACAAAAATGTCCTTGCCTAGAAAGATAAAATTTTCTATTACTAAAAACAATTTCGTCAGAAATTATAAACTAGCAAAATTATCATAAACAATAACTCACATGCTTGAAAAATTATGAGAAGAGAGAACAAATTTTTTTTTTTTTAATTGATGAAAGGACGTTGTTACATATACATCAAAGTTTATATAAGGAATTACATAATGCATATGACACTCTACCATTATATATTGACATCCTATTAGTTGGCACTCTATTTATATTAGGATAATATCAAACTTAGTGGTCCATTGGTTGTTAATTATGGAATAAGACAATTTTAACTTTCTTTCTTTTTATGTAACATGTTAACATGCTACTCAAATAGCTGTCTTGTGCAAGAAAAAATATTGAAACAAGAATAGATATTGATTGCTATGAAAATTTTGTAACAAAGTTGTTTTAAATTGTAAGAAATGACTAATGGGGATATTATGATATAACATTTATTGAAAAGTTTGCAGTTGTTAACATTTAAATTACAAATATATAACAATACATAATTAAATTTTAAATCATTTATTACCAAATACTTCAACAATTTTTCAGTTAGAATTTCAAATTTTTGTTAGTATGCATATAAAAAAAAAAAAAATAATAATAATAATGTTATTTGCATTTGTTCAATTTCGCAGTCAGCCTACGTAACATACATGTGGCGATTAGTGATTTAAAGGGCGATTGCAGTAATAAGTGATTGCAAATAGCATTATTCTAAAAAAAACTGTATGCAAAAAGTCTTTAAAATATTAACATATTGTTAAAATGAAGAAATCAAATTGTAATTAATATTAGAAAATTTCATCTTCACAATGACATTTTAGGTATATCAACCTAATTTTATATGAAGATACGACTCAAAATGTGATCACAGGATGAATGTAATCTCAAACTTAGAAATATGAGAGTTAGTGAAATTTTTTAAACGTGAGAGAGTCTCTAATATTATATATGTATTGTTGTTGTCATGCTTATCTTATCAAACGTCAAGTAGTGAGAAAAGTTTGCAAAAGTTGGTGTAGAGAAGCTCTCTCAGGTGATGGGCAAAGGCTTATCTTCTGGTAAAATGATAATGAACACTCAAAAGCTAAAACAATTAAATCATAATCTATGTTGAATGGAAGAAAGCAGTCGCAAAATGTCCATATATTGCTGATGGCTCAGTCTAAAAACTTATGCATCAAGGAGAGGATATTGTCCAAAATCTCTAATCCTTTTGTGTGCAATTTGTTCATTTGGAACAATTAATTTCATCTATGCTTATTATAGCTTTCTTGACAATTAAACTCCTTCCTTTAATGTAATATTAATTAGTCAACTTTCAGAAGTTTATTCAATTGATGCTTCTCGATAAGTGATATGAGAATTCAAATTTAATAGGTATCCCAAGTCAATAGGATGGAAATTATGTTTTTCAATGTCCAGTTACAAAATTAAGAATTGAAATTTGTAGCCCTGGTT
>NW_019253701.1:25152-30105 GCF_002742605.1 Olea europaea var. sylvestris
AAAATTGCAATCCTAAAGCAGTAAATTCACATCTCTCGTAGTTTACGGGCTCAGACCAGTCCACTATGATAAATTGGCTAAAACTTTACATTATCGTACTAGCAGATCATCATATGGGGTGATCATTAGGATTTGGGGTTATCATTGTTTGACAACCATTGCTTGTTGATAGAACCTAGGATTACTTACCATTATCTGTTTAATTTTCTAAGTGAAATTATTTTTTTGTCTTTAGATTAATTTGTTGAACGTTGTTGCGTAATTTAATCTCGTATTATTTTAGACTTGTACCCAGACTCTTATTCTAGTTCTTTCCTTGATCTGAGAACTCGATTCTCACGAAACCCTGGGGTTCTAGAATAGCGTATTATTGTGAAACCATAGGAATCTTATTGCTCTGTGTAATCTATGTGACTTTTGACTTTTACATATCTAAATTTGTGTTTTGTGCACTTTTTGGTAAAATGTCGACACATCACTTTGAGTTGGGTGTTTTTAATGGTAAAAGAGATTTTTCAATTTGGTAACAAAAAATGAAAGATATTCTTGTTTAATAAAAAGTTTCTAAAGCTATTGATGACTCTTTTCTTACAAACTTAACTACTGAAGAAAAAGAGAATATGGATGAATTGGCATACACTTCTATAAACTTCAAAATCGATTCTTCAAAAGATTTGGATGACAATTTGGATGTCTTCAATAAATTTGTGCAAGATATCACTAACTATGGTGAAAAAGTATCTCAAGAATATAAGGCATTTATTTTGTTAAATGCTATCCCTGAAACTTATCGAGAAGTTAAAAATGCTATTAAATACTGGAGAGATACTTTAACATCTGAAATTGTCATAGACTCGTTAAGATGTAAAGAAATGGAAATGCTAGCGACGGAGTCGAGAGAAACAGTGGTGAGGTTCATATGATGAGAGGTAGGTCTCGGTCTAGGACCCGTGATAACCAAAATGGATACGCATCTGGTAGTAAAAAGAAAGGTAGAAGTTTATCTTGGTCAAAAAACAAAACTAAAGGTAGAAAATGCTATGGGTACAGTAAAACTGGACATTTTATTAAAGATTGTTATGTTGAGAAAAACAAACAAAAAGAAAAAGTTCACAATGAGACAAATGTTATTACTTCTTCTGATGAATTTTGTGAAGTTTATGTGTTATTAAACTCTGAACATACTGAAGTAAATTTGACTATGAAATCACATTTACATGAATGGATACTTGATTCTGGTACATCATTTCATGTTTCATACTATTTTGTGCAATAATCATACATATAAAATTGCTGGCATTAGTGATATCATGTTAAAATTTGAGACGGGTTATATGCTTAAATTACATGGAGACAAATATATCCCTGAAATGGCTAGGAATCTTATTTCAATAGGAACATTATAAATTGATGGTTTTACTGGTAATATTGGAAACAACATACTTAAAATGATTAAGGGTATTTTTGTCACATGTAAAGGTACTAAAAAAAATGGTATTTATGTGACCACTGTTGAAATTGTTAAAAATTCATCTTCCTCTATAAATTTGACCAACATAGATGACACACACAAGTGGTACAATAGATTAGCTTACATAAGTATTAAAGGACTTAAACTGCTAAATGATAAAGGTGTATTTGGAAAAGACTGTGTGTCTAATATGCTTTTTTGTGATCATTGTGTACTTGGTAAACGTTATAGGTCATCTTTTTCATCTGGCATGCACAAAACTACTAAAGTTCTGGAATATATTCATACTGATTTATGGGGGTCTGCTACTAATCCTACAATGGGTGGTAATAGATATTTTATGTCCATAATTGATGATTATTCTCATATGGTGTGGGTTTATCTGCTAAAAAATAAAACCGAAACCTTTAAAATTTTCAAAATATGGAAATTGTAAGTTGAAACTCAAACTGGAAAAAAGATAGAATATTTAAAAACTGATAATAGCCTAGAATTTTGTAATAATGATTTTGATGATTTGTGTAAAAAATTTGGAATTACTGGACGTGAAACTGTTCCTTATACACCTCAACAAAATGGGACGGCTGAACGCATGAATCGTACTTTACTTGACAAAGTTAGATGTATGATGTTGAGTTCTGAAATTCCTAAATCTTTTTGGGATGAAGCTATTATGACTGCGTGTTATTTGATTAATTTGACACTTTCTGCTGCATTAAATGGTGATACTCCGCATGAAAAATAGTATGGTAAATGTGCTGACTATACTGTATTAAAAACATTTGGCTATTCTGTTTTTTCTCATCAAAATGAGGAAAAACTAGAACTTAGAATTAGGAAATGTGTTTTCTTAGGATACCCTAAAGGAGTTAAAGGGTATTGGCTTTGGAATAGAAGTCGAAATGGAGTTAAGATCATCATAAGTCATGATGTTACATTTAATGAGTTTGAAACGTCGTATCTAAAATTAGAAAGTGGCACCTTGAGAGAAAAATAGCAAGAAAACACTAGTGATGAATCCCAAGTAGATTTAAGGCCTTTAAGTGTTCAAATCCCCACCACCTCAATTGAGGCGGAGTATCAACATCCTGAACTAGAAGATAATCAAAGTGAAAATATTGAGAGAGACGAAATTATAGAGGAATATCAAGGAGAGCAAAACCATTTGTCTGATTACCAATTAGCTAGAGACAGAGTTAAAAGAACACATAGGGTGCCTCAAAGGTTAGAGTCTGATTTTGAACTTACTTATACTAGTTATGAAAAACTAGTTGATAGGGAACAAACACGTATGAAGAAGCCTTGAGAAGTGAACAATCTGAGGATTGGATAAAAGCGATGAAAGAAGAGATAAATTCCCTCGATAAGAATCAAACACGGGAATCAGTCTCAAGACCTAAAGACAAATCTAGTATTGGGTGTAAATGAGTTTTTAGAATTAAGGAGAGAATTACCAAATGAGAGGGTTTAAAGTTTAAGGGTAGACTTGTGGCTAAAGGTTACACACAAAAGGAAGGGATAGATTATAATGAAATCTTTTCTCCAGTTGTTAAGTATACCACAATTAGGACTATGCTTGCATTAGTTGCGTATTTCAATTTGGAACTCGAACAACTTGATATTAGAACTGCTTTTCTGCATGGACAACTTGATGAAAAGATTTTTATGGATCAACATAAAGGTTTTAAAATAAACAAGAACCTGATCATGTGTATTTTCTTAAATGTTCTTTGTATGGTTTAAAACAATCTCCTGGACAATGGTACAAACGTTTTGATTTGTTTGTTAAAACAGTTGGTTTTAAATGGGTGAATTTGATCATTGTTTATACTATCAAGGTAATGCAAACAATAATAACTGTGTGTTTTTGTTGCTATACGTGGACGATATGCTTTTGATTGATCCCAACTTGAAGTTGTTAAATGATGTAAAAACTATTTTAATTAATGAATTTGATATGAAAAACCTAGGTAGTGCTAAAGGGATCTTAGGCATGGAAATTCAAAGAGATAGGTCTAATTCAATTTTATTTTCGCATTAGACTCCATATATCATGAAAATTTTGAAGAAATTTGGCATGAATGAATATAAACATGTTACATTACCTTTAGCTAATCACTTTATATTATCTAAAGAACAATCACATATTAATGAAGAAGAAGTGGAATATATGAAAAGAATTTCATATACAAATGTCATTGGTTCTGTGATATATCTAATGGTGTGTACTAAACCTGACTTAGCCTTTGCTGTTAGTACACTTAGCAGCTATATGTCCAACCCAGGTCCCAAACATTGGGAAGCTTTGAAATGGATGTTTAAATATTTGAAAGGAACATGCAATATTGGCTTGATATATAAGTTTAGTACTGAATAAATAAAATTGAAAGGTTTTACTGATACTAACTATGTCGGTGATAGAGATAATGAGAAATCTACATCTTCCTATATGTTTACTCTGTGTCATTCATATGTTAGTTGGAAATCACAACTTCAACATATTATTGCATTATCCACTACTGAATCAGAATATATTGCTGCTACTGAAGCCTTTAAAGAATCTTTGTGGTTTAAAGGTGTATTAAATGAACTTGGTGTTTTTAAGGAAAATGTGACAATATATTCTAATAGTCAATCTGCTATACACTTATGCAAAAATTATGTCTTTCATGAACGTACTAAACATATAGATGTTCAATTGCATTTCATTAAAGATATGATTTCTCAAGAACTGGTAAGACTTGAGAAAGTCCTTTTAGAATATAATCCTATAGATATGGGAACTAAGGTGTTCCCAAAGTTTAGAAGCTGCCTTGATCTTCTATACATCGATACAAACTTGTAAGTTTCTTTCCTTAAGCTATTTGTTATCTTATCTGACTTGAAGGATGATTTGGCATCAAGGTGGAGGTTGTTGGACATTTTCGTGAGTGATGTCCAAATTCCCTAGCCAATGATGAAAAATCGATGTCCGTTTAACTTCATAGGCTATAAGCCCAAGATTGAAGAATTATAAATCTACACCACAATTTATAGTAGCCCAATTATGTTGGGTATTTAGAGGTAATCAACTCATTGGGCTAGGTGCTCAATACCAAACTTGGAGGTAATTTGAAAATCACATGAAAGATAGATAAATATAATCTTTATCTTTTCCAACCATTTTATCTCGTTTTGGTTTATCTCTATCTTTCAGTTTTGATTTATCTTGATCTTGTAGTTTTGATTGAACCCAATCTTGCAAGATTTTGGGAAAACCATTTCTTTGTGAAGCCTATAAATGGGAGGCCCTTTCCTTTATTTTAACACACCCAAGAACAAGAAAAGCTCTCTGCTTTGTGCAAAATTGAAATCTCATCTGCCTTCTTTGTGAATCTGTCTTTGTGACTAAAAATGGCATTCAAATTGGAGATACCTTTGTGTTGTAGATCAAGTTTCTGAGACTAATCTAGAGGGAAAAAATCGTTCTTCAATTTTTGTGA
>NW_019253701.1:38770-43207 GCF_002742605.1 Olea europaea var. sylvestris
GGGAATCTGAGGGGCAGTGAATCTACGAGTCATCACTCCTTAAACCTGTCAAACTGGCAATTCAATTATTAATATCTACATAACTTAGTCATTTCACTGTTATATAATTCTTAATTGCTTAGATTGTATAATTTGTTTTATAAATTGTGTAAATTACATGGAAAAAGAATTCTTTGTAATATTCTGTCTTACTTTGAAATTTGCACATTTTATAATCTTCTCATTCTGCTTGAATCTGTTACATTTTGTGTGCTGTATAAACCTAATTCTGTGACTCTATCTACTATTATGACAATTGCACGCAAATTTGAAGTAAAAGTTTGGAAAGGGATCGAAGAGTTTAGTCTCTGGCATCAAAAGATGAGGGTTCTATTGTTACAACAGAGATGTGTTGCTGCCCTTGATGAATCATGGGTACTGAAATTAGTGCCTATTGGAGACAAGAATTAGATGAGGTTGATTGGAGTACAATCTTTCTATATTTGTCTGATATCGTGATAAGAAAGATTGGAAAAACTACAACTACTGTATTTTTGTGGACTAAGTTAGGATTCCTTTACCTAATCAAGACAATGCCTAATAAATGCTATCTCCTTAGACAATTCTATAATTTTAGATTTGATACCTCCTTCACTTTAGAAGAAAATATTGACAGATTCACTAAACTAATTCAAGTTCTAGCTAATTGTCAGGAGAAGCTATCTAATGATCAACAAACTATTGCTTTATTAAATGCACTAGGTGATAAATACAGAGAATGCCTTAGAATATGGAAAAGAGGATCTGACTATTGATATTATTATCTCAGCTTTGAGGAATAAGGAATTTGAACTTGAAACTGAAGTTAAGGACTCTAAATTTAGAGAAGGGTTAAACATTAAAGAGAAGTTGAATCAAAATAAAAGGAGAAATCGATGCAATTTTATCTCTCTCAAAAAGGATAAATCTCAAACTTCCAAATTTAGAAATCAAAGCAAGAGTCAGGTGAAATCTAAGAATCAAGATAGAAAATGTCATTATTATGGTAAAACTAGACATCTTATAACAGACTGTTTCAAAAAGATAACTGATATGAAAGGAAAACCTAATTTTGAAGGGTCAACAACTATAACTTGCAATCTTGAATCTGAAGTACAAGGAGTTGTCCTTGTTACTTCAACTAAAAGAAACCACAAAAGATTAATGGGTTCTTCACTCTGAATACTCCTTTCATACGTGTCCCATGAAATAATAGCTCATTGAATTTAATTATCTAAATGGTGGTGAGTTCAAATGGGAAATGATATGACTTGTAAGATAAAAGGTATTGGGAAAATTAACTTTTTGTTTGAAAACAATTGTATTCTTGAACTCCCTGTAACAAGATATATTATTGATCTTCAGAGGAATTTGATTTCCTTGGGAGAGTTGGATAATGAATATGAAATTAAAATCCATAAAGGATTCACCAAATTGAATTTCAACTCTAACGAAATATTCTCTTTACCCAAGGTTAATGGAATTTACACTCTTCAAGCTGAACCATTAGTTGGAAATTTATCAACGTCAGTCAATCCTCTGATGATAAATCCTTAACCTGGCATAAGAGATTATGGCATGTTAGTGAAAAGGGATTGTTGATTCTTAACAAGCTTGGATGCTTTGGAAAGGATTTTATTAAGAGCTTGAAATCTTGTGAAGATTGTGTCTTGGAAACAAAACAAGCTACCTTTTTAAAACAGAAATTCACAAATCCACATCAATACTTGATTATCTACATACTGACCTTTGGGGTCCAGTATTAGTAAGCACTCTGAGTGGATTTAGATTTTATCTACTGATTGTAGATGATTTTTCAAGAAAATTTTGGACCTCCCTTTTAAAATCTAAGTTTGACATCTTCCAAAATTTTAAAAAATGAAAATTGATGATTGAAAATCAAAGTACTTAGAACAGATAATGGGGTTGGATTTTGTAACATTGAATTTGATCTTTTTTTGTAAAGAATTTGCTATTTTAAGGCATAGAACAACAACATACACTCCTCAACAAAATGGTGTTGCTGAGAGAATGAACAGAACTTTACTTGAAAGGTTAGAAGTATGTTGTTAAGTT
Organism: Olea europaea var. sylvestris; assembly: GCF_002742605.1. Classification (NCBI taxonomy): domain Eukaryota; kingdom Viridiplantae; phylum Streptophyta; class Magnoliopsida; order Lamiales; family Oleaceae; genus Olea; species Olea europaea. The sequence continues at coordinate 40,865 of NW_019253701.1, forward strand.
CCGGTCTTCCCAAACTGTTTTGGGGAAAAGTCTTAAAGACTGACACTTATCTGATATATAGGATTCTTTCTAGTGCTATTGATTTCAAAATCCCTGAATCACTATGGTTTGAAAAGTTTCTAGATTATTCTAAACTTAAAGTTTTTGGTTGTGCTCGTACTCTCATCAAAATGAAAGAAAACTTGAACCCAGATCCTTAAAATGTATTTTCATGGTTTATGGTGACGAGTCTAAGGGATGTAGGCTTTGGGTAAGGGAAAAATATAGGTTTAAAGTGATCATAAGTAGAAATGTTATATTCAATAAAGGTCTCCTTCTTTGCAATGGTTCTGAGAATCATAAACAACATGATTCTATCACTGTTAGGGAAACTGTTTTGGAAAGAAATGAAGATAATTTTGCTGAGCCCAATGATATTATTGATGTGGAAACTACTCAATCTGAAATGGATCAATCTCAAGACGAATCAGAATATGAGTCCTAAACTAACACCCTTTTAGACTATCAGTTAATCAGAGACAGAGCTAGAAGAAAATGGCTTCCTTCTACCACAATAACACTAATGAATTTGTTAATTTCTACTCTGAATTGGAATCTATTAATTTTGAAACACAGCCTTAGAAAAAGCTATTAACAGTAAAGAATCCAAACTGTGGATAAAAGCTATGAATGAAGAAATTGACTCCTTAATTAGAAATAAGACATGGAGTCTGGCTAATAAACCAAAAGATTTGTTGATTACAAGTAGGTCTAAAAAGTGAAAGAAGGAGACCCTAATACTGAAGGTAAAAAATATAAGGTCAGATTAGTGGTCAAAGGTTTTACACAAAGAGAGGGTATAGATTATAATGAAATCTTCTCATCCGTTGCTAAATNCCACTCACTATTTTAAAAGTTAAAATAGGAAATCTCTTAAATCTTATTTTTAATCATTGTTTATCTAAAATGGTAAGTATTTTGTATTTAAATAATTTTTGAAGATGCTCTTATACCTTATATTATTATATTTATTTTCTTAATCAACTTTAAAATACACCTTTAGTAGATTTAACAATGAATCGAATGCATCGTGATCGAACACTTCTTGATATTATTATGGTTCAATTTTGACAAGTACATTTTCCATAATGATTATATGTATGGCCAAAAGTTGATCGTTATTTTTTAAGGACAATAACCAAGAAACGTCATCGAATGCCAAAATATCTGATTTCTACTGATGCGTGTCCACATCTTTGCTGCTTTTAACTAAATTCTCTTTAATTATGATCTACAGTTGACGTTTCTCCGACCTCGTTGGCCTCTCTCTTCTCTTTTAAGGAAGGAAGCACGTAGTTTTAGTTTAGCCACACATTTTTTCGCAGTCGTACGGCGTGCTTTTACGAGAACCATACACAGATTCACTGTGTAAAGTTTAAACCGAATTACGTATAGTGTTAAGTTTTTTGATATTTACGACTTGTATGATGCATTGAATCAAATTTTCGTGGACTCCTCGATAATTTGGATTCAAATTCAAGAATACTGAAACGTACAAACCTTGCAAACCAACCAAAAAGCAGAACAACGACTGGTTCTTTAATGCGATGTCCGCTTTAACTTGAGCTTTGACACGTAGTGTGAGATTTCTACCACACATAGAATCCTCTTACTTACATCTATTCCTATATAAAGTCTTATAAGAATAATTCTAAACTCAAAGTCTTTTAAGAAATAATCAGTTATCATACTATTGCAGCACTAAAATGGAAGCATCCTCCACCACAAACTCAAGCTCCAAACAAATCCCAGAACACAATCCTTCAGAATCAACCCAAAAAACTCAATCCCTTGAAGAAAATTCTGCACTCCAATTTCCATATAATCAGTATGTGAAATCTTCTAAAACCACATCCCATAAAGAAAAGTTAGTAACAGAACCATCGATAGAAAATGCAGCTGATTCTGGGAGAGAAAAACTGAAGAGGCACTGGGATGAAGTGGCTGGGAAAATGTTTATACCAGAGAGATGGAGTCAGGATGGTTTTCTCAAGGAATGGGTGGATTATTCTTCATTTGATGCACTTTTAGCCCCAAATGGAGTTGTTTCAGCTCGAGAAGCCCTAGTTGCTGAGGCTCGAAGGAGCCTCAAGAAAGGTTGTAGGTGTTAAAAGTTAGAGAGTGTGAATCTTGATTATCGTTGAGAATATAAATAAGCTGTAAGAATTCTTGGCAGTGAACTTTTTCTCCTTTAGATTATTTGTTAAGAGTGTAACTTCTAAGTCTGTTTGATTATGGAGTGATCAGATGAATCTATGCAAACTATATATATATATATATATATATATATCTTGAATTTGGGAG
>NW_019253702.1:0-1208 GCF_002742605.1 Olea europaea var. sylvestris
ATTAGAGAAGGATGGGGGAAATGGCCCCATGAAGTCGATCCCCCAAACGTCGAATAGTTCCACCTCTAGGACACTATTCAAAGACATTTCATTTCTCCTGGATATATTTCCTGTGCGTTGACATCGGTCACACCTTTTTACGAATTCAAAAGCATCTTTAAATAGTGTAGGCCAATAAAAACCGGATTGAAAGATCTTCGCTGCTGTTTTTGAAGCGCCAAAATGCCCTGCATATGTAGATGAATGACAACGTTCTAACATCAAAGGCACTTCTTCCTCAGGTACGCAGCGACGAACAATTTGATCTGCACCCCGCCTGTATAGGATGGGATCTTCCCAGAAATAATATTTCAACTCAGAGAAAAATTTCTTCTTCTGGTGACTAGAGTAATCAGGCGGCATGATAGATTTGACTAAGTAGTTAACGATATCTGCATACCAGGATGTCTCTCCCAAACCAAAAATCTGTTCATCTGGGAAGACTTCATTGATTTCCACTGTTTTTGTCTGTTCAGTGGCCTCGAGTCGAGATAAGTGGTCTGCCACTACATTTTCACTGCCTTTCTTATCCCTGATTTCCAAGTCAAACTCTTGAAGCAACAGTATCCAACAAATGAGACGGGATTTTGCATCCTTCTTTTCCATTAAGTACTTGATAGCAGCGTGATCTGTGTAAACAATGACCTTTGATCCCACGAGATATGACCGAAATTTGTCAACGGCAAGGAGCTCTTTTTCTGTAGTAGCATAATTGAGTTGAGTTTCATTCAAGGTCTTACTTGCATAGTAAATCACGTGAAACATCTTATTTCTCCATTTTCCTAAGACAGCCCCAACAGCATAATCACTGGCGTCACACATTAATTCAAATGGTAGATTTCAATCTAGAGTAATGATCACGGGTGCACAGATCAGTTTCTCCTTCAAAGTGTTAAAGCAAGCATTCACTCATCTGTGAACTCAAAAGTGGACTCCTTCATCAACAAACAGCACAACGGTTTAGTAATCTTTGAGAAATCCTTGATGAATCTTCTGTAGAAACCGGCATGCCCGAGGAAACTACGAACCCCTTTCACGGATGTAGGTGGCGGTAATTTCTCGATTACTTGAATCTTTGCTTTATCTACCTCAATACCCTTTGCTGAGATTCTGTGTCCTAGCACGATGCCTTCTTGTACCATAAAATGGCATTTCTCCCAATTCAATAC
>NW_019253703.1:0-1208 GCF_002742605.1 Olea europaea var. sylvestris
AAAAAAAACCTAATAAGATTATTACCTTTTGTTTTAAAAGTGAAAATCGATCCTAAAATCTATGGAGAAACTATCACTTCCTGCGATAGTATCATTTGCAGATATGCAATTAAAAATGAAAATGGATTCAATTATGTCACACAATATGTGGAAATTTGTCAATTTACTACTTGGTTCTAAATCTATCAGATGTAGTGGGTGTTTAGAAGAAAATATAATGCAGATGGTTCTCTTAATACTTTTAAAACTAGAATAGTAGCTAAATGTTATCAATAAAAGGAAGGAATTGAGGATTTTGATACATATGCACTGGTAGTTTGAATAACATCATTTAGGATATCCACATTAGCATCCATACATGATTTGCACATTTATCAAATAAATATCAAGATGACATTCTTAAATGGGGATCTTGATGACGAGTTTTATATGAAAGAACCTGAAAGATTTATTCTACCTGAAAATGAACATAAGGTGTTCAAATTAGTAAAATCCTTATATGGCTTAAAACAAGCACCTAAGAAATGATGTGAGAAATTTGACTTAACAATTATTTCATTTGACTTCATAAATACTAGTGTAGATAAATGTTCATATTCTAAATTATGTGATAAATATGTTGTATTTATTGGTTTGTACGTTGATGGTATGTTGATTTTGAATAATCACATGGATGGAATAAAAGAGATGAAGAGGTTTCTCTTTTCTACATTCAAGATGGAAAGATCTTCAACAAATTGATATCATTTTAGGTATCAAAGTTACAAAAACTAATGGGGGTTAATATTTGAGTCAATCACATTATATCGAGGATATGACAAATAAGTTCAAATGTTAGAACATAAAAGAGTATAGTACCCCTCTTGATCTAAGTTTTAAATTTATAAGAAATGATGGCAGAGTTATTGCTCAATTGGTATATGCAAAAGTTTTTCGAGAGTTTTATGTATGTAGTTCAACACACAAAAAGGGACATATTTGCAATTGATAAATTTAGTAGGTTTACTAGTAAGTCAAGCAAGAAACATTGGAAGGCCGGTGAAAGGGTTATTGGTTAAAGAAAATAAAAAACTTAGGTCTACAATATTCTAAATTTCTAACTATATTAGAAGGATTTACTGATACTAGATTTATATCTAGCAGTGGCGAAAGTAAATCTACTTCAAGTTGGATGTTTACTCTTAGAGAATGTGTAGTTTTTTGAAAAT
>NW_019253704.1:0-1208 GCF_002742605.1 Olea europaea var. sylvestris
ATCGCGCCGGCGGCTATTTCGTCATTTTTCTCGACTGTGTCGGAATGGGCTCAAATTTGACAGGTTGATCGGAAACAAAAATCACACCGGGAGCAATTTCGTCATTTTTCGCGACGATGTCGGAATGGGCTGAAATTTGACCAAGTTGATCGGAAACAAAAATAGCGCCAGGGGCAATTTCGTCATTTTTCTCGATTGTGCCGGAATGGGCTCAGATTTGACAGGTTGATCGGGAACAAAAATCGCGCCGGGTGTAATTTCGTCATTTTTTCGCGACTGCGTCGGAATTGGTTAAAATTCGACTGGTTGATCGGAAATAAAAACCGTGCCGGGGGCAATTTCGTCATTTTTCGCGACTGTGTCGAAATAGGCTGAAATTTGACCAAGTTGATCGGGAACAAAAATCTCGCCGGGGGCGATTTCGTCACTTTTCGCGATTATGTCGGAATGGGCTCAAATTTGATAGGTCGATCGGGAACAAAAATCGCGCCGGGTGTAATTTCGTCATTTTTCGCGACTGTGTGGGAATTGACTACAATTCGACTGGTTGATCGGAAACGAAAATCGCGCCTGGGGTAATTTCATTATTTTTCGTGACTGCGTCGGAATTACCTAAAATTTGACAAGTTGATCGGAAACAAAAACCGCGCCGGGGGCAATTTCGTCATTTTTCGCGACGGTGTCGAAATTGGCTAAAATTTGACAGGCTGATCGGAAACAAAAATCGCGCCGGGGGTAATTTCGTCATTTTTCGCGACGGTGTCGAAATTGGCTAAAATTTGACAGGCTGATCGGAAACAAAAATCGCGCCGGGGGTAATTTCGTCATTTTTCGCGACGGTGTCGAAATTGGCTAAAATTTGACAGGCTGATCGGAAACAAAAATCGCGCCGGGGGTAATTTCGTCATTTTTCGCGACGGTGTCGAAATTGGCTAAAATTTGACAGGCTGATCGGAAACAAAAATCGCGCCGGGGGTAATTTCGTCATTTTTCGCGACGGTGTCGAAATTGGCTAAAATTTGACAGGCTGATCGGAAACAAAAATCGCGCCGGGGGCAATTTCGTCATTTTTCGCGACTGTGTCGGAATGGGCTCAAATTTGACTGGTTGATCGGAAACGAAAATCGCGCCTGGGGTAATTTCATTATTTTTCGTGACTGCGTCGGAATTACCTAAAATTTGACAAGTTGATCGGAAACAAAAATCGC
>NW_019253705.1:0-1208 GCF_002742605.1 Olea europaea var. sylvestris
TTAGTAGGTTATAGTTGATTCTAAGTATGCACCAGTTCTGTTGCTATACACAAATAGAAATGACCCATCGGTATAATTAATCGCGTGACTAATATGCCGCAATCTCATGGGGAAGAAAACCAATATTTTTTTTTTCAATTGTCAACACTCAATATATACATTACAATGTTTTGTAGGAGAAAAAACTTCTCTTGGATCTCTCTACTTGAGCTATAAATGACTAAATTTCAGGCTAAATGACAACCCAAACCGATCTGAAAAATAAGGACAGCTTTTAGCACAAAGAAGATTAAATAAAATAGTTATATTTCTAGACCAGCATAAAAATGCAAAATTGGTATCCATTTCCTACTTAATGTATCCCAACAAAACTCTTTGACAATCAAACCCCAATAGGCAACAGGAACCTAAGAATATTTATTCAAAATCTATTCAAATTCTTAACAATACTGCTGTAAATTCACAACTGCAACCAAGTTCCCCAGACTTGTGAAAATTCTGCCCCAAGAGCAATAAAAACTGCATCTGGTCAATCATATAGGTGCAGGATGGCAGCAGCTAGTGTAGGGCAGTACATGGCATCTCATATGATACTGGACAGTGGACAGTACAGGGTGAAATTTTTTATTATTATACAGAACTTTTAAAAAATTTGATTATGTCATACTCTTTTAACATTTTGGATATTATTTCATGCACTTAAGTGAATTTTTTATTTTATTTTTTAAAGTGTATTATAGGTGCAGCAGGAATTTATGCCACATACTTCATTCACGTACAAACAAAAAAAAGCAACTAGATTTAGTAGAAGATACAATGATGTATCATACCAACAAAATTTTTGGCACATTCAATAATAATCAATGAAGGTTTATAAAAAACTCACTCTGCAGGATACTGAAAAAGGTTGATAAAAAATAATGAAGGTTTATAAATAAAACTTACTCTGCAGGATACTGAAAAAGGTCGATAAAAAACAATGAAGGTTTATAAAAAATAAAAAACACTTACTCTGCAGGATACTGGAAAAGGTTGATAAAAAACAGCTTGACGTTGTCTAGTAATTCAGGAGCAGCATCAGCCACAATTCTTGAAACTTTATAACTTATCTGTAAATAAAAATTGAGGCCAGGGAAGAGATTAGAAGTGGTGGCATGCTTGGAAGAAACATAATGAACACAAAATAGAGAACATTACACTGATCAAGT
>NW_019253706.1:0-1208 GCF_002742605.1 Olea europaea var. sylvestris
TAGTCTTTATAATCTCTACCTTTAATAGCATCATCACAAGAGTTTAGTTCATTTTCATTTTCTTTTTGATAAGTGAACAATGAGACAAAGTCATCACCATAAAACCTGGCAGTAGGCCTGATTTGCCTTCTCTACTTATCTCTTGTGAGTTGATACTCATCAAAGGATAAAGTTGTAGTTTCAGTTTGGTCTTCATGATCAATTTCCTAATCTACTTCAATTTTCCCAAGGGACACATCATTAGTTTTTTCAAATTCTTCTATTGCAAGCACAATATTACTTATTCCTAAGCGAGTATTTTCCACCTTAATTTGAACATCTTTTTCAATTAAGTCATTTATCTTTCTTTCCAAACATGGCATAAGAGATTTATTAAGGATAACATCTCTTCATATTTTAAAACTATACCCTCTCTCCTCTTTAACACACAGCCTTTAACATTCTACATTCTAAGAAAACACACTTAAGTAATCTAGATTCTAATTTTTCCAATATTTTGATGAGAATATGCAGCAAAGTCAAATATTTTTATATAGGAATAATCAACGGACTTTTTAGAGCACACATATTCAAGCACATTGAAATTTAAAGCATTAGTAAGATTTCTATTAATAAGATAAGCAGCAATTTCAACAGCTTATCTCAGAATAGTTATGTGAGACAGAACTCAATAACATGCATTTTACTTTATTTTAATAAAGTCCTATTCCTTCTTTCAACAATTCAATTTATCTCAGATTCCCAAGGCCATGTAGGAGCCGTTGGACAAAGTTAGTCTCCAAGGAGTTCTAGTGTATAGTAAATCAGGGGGAAAATCAAGAATCCTAAATTTCTGAAAATCAAAAATTTGCAAAAATTAAAGATCTCACCTGGCGAGTTGAGTTTATAAAACTCAATTTCTTTATAGTTTTCTTTTAGAACATTTCACAAACTTTTATATTCATTAAAGATCTCCAACTTTATTTGATTATCAAATTTTTGAAAATCAAAAATTTACAAAAATTAAAGATCTCTCCTAGCGAGTTTATATAACTCAATTTCTTTATAGTTTTCTTTTAGAACATTTCACAAACTTTTATATTCCTTAAAGATCTCCAACTTTATTTGATTATCAAGTATCGTGCTCAAAGATCTAGGCTCTAATTCCACTGAAATGCCCAAAAACACAAAGTATAAGCAATCAATCACACATAACTTAAAGTACAAAA
>NW_019253707.1:0-1208 GCF_002742605.1 Olea europaea var. sylvestris
TGTTATTTATATTTTCGAATTAATTAATTGGATTAATTAATTCACGGACCGGGTTTAATTAATTATTGGGCCGGACCGGGCCGGACCTATTTGGATTTATATAAATACATAACTAGGGTTTGAGGTCCATTAAGGTTTTCATTATTCTTGCTAGCACAAGAGAAAACCCTAGAGGCTGCAATCATTTTCTCTGTGTGGATCACCGTTGGAGGCTGGACAATTGGACAGCTGTGGTGGCGAATCAAAGTTGTGGAACGAAAAGAAAAGCAAAAGGATTGCAGATCTGAAAAAGGTACAATCTTATCACAATTCCTAACCAAATACAATGAGATCTATTGGATGGGAATCGAAATAATTTAATTTTCCGCTGTGCATGTATAAGTAGATTCCCAACAGTTCACACAATTAAAAATTACATAATGGAACCAAGTCCCATTGACACTACATGATCCTTGAATTTCAATGGTGGCATGCCCTTAGTCAAAGGATCAGCGATTATCAAATCAGTGCCGACGTGCTCAATGACCACTTTCTTTTCCTTAATACGTTCCCTTATGGCTAAATACTTGATGTCAATGTGCTTACTTCGAATTTTACTTTTGTTATTCTTAGCCATAAAGACAGTAGCTAAATTATTGCAATATATTCTCAATGGCCTAGAAATAGAATCCATGATTCTAAGCCCAGATATAAAACTCTTTAACCATATACCATGTGAAGTAGCCTTAAAACAAAAAAATGAACTCAGCTTCCATAGTGGAAGTAGCAGTCAAGATCTGATTGGCATTCTTCCAAGATATAGCCACGTCGGCCATCATAAAGATGTATCCCGATGTTGATTTGCGTGAATTAACACAGCCAGCAAAATTTGAATCTGAGTAGCCAATTATTTCTAAATTGTCCGTTCATCTATACATAAGCTTGTAGTCCTTTGTTCCTTGAAGGTACCTTATTACTTTCTTTGTAGCTCTCCAGTAGTCCAAACTTGGATTACTTTGATATCGTCCCAACATTCTCACAACAAATGCAATGTCGGGTCTTGTGTAGACCTGAGCATACATCAGGCTTCCAACAGCATAAGCGTATGAAATGTTTATCATTTTTTCCCTTTCAAAATCATTTTTCAGGCATTGATTCAAATTGAATTTATCACCTAGAACAATGGGAGCTGCATTTAGTGAACAATCTTTCATTTAAAATCTCTCTAA
>NW_019253708.1:0-1208 GCF_002742605.1 Olea europaea var. sylvestris
GTCACGACGAAGTGGTGAATTCAATCCAAAATGGTCGGTACATTTCCAAAAAGTTCTTATGGGTCCAAAACGGACACCATGTGTAAAAGTTACGATTTATTCTTCCTACGTCGACAATCCAAGCGTTCCAAATATGCCAGTTCTCATTCTTTTGAAAAATGGTCGAAATCCATCGTACGTCACGACGAAGTTGTGAGTTCAATCCAAAATGGTCGCTACATTTCCAAAAAGTCCTTATGGGCCCAAAACGGACACCGTGTGCAAAAGTTACGCTCAATTCTTCGTGCGCCGACAATCCAAGCGTTCCAAATATGCAAGTGCTCATTCTTTCGACAAATGGCCGAAATTCCTCATACATCACGATGAAGTGGTGAGTTCAACCCAAAACGGTCACTACATTTCAAAAAAGTTCTTATGCGCCCAAAACGGACACCGTGTATAAAAGTTACGCTCAATTCTTCGTCCGCCGACTCTCCAAGCATTCTAAATATGCAGGTGCTCATTCTTTCGAAAAATCGCCAAAATCCCTCGTACGTCACGATGAATTTGTGAGTTCAATCCAAAACGGTCGCTACATTTTCAAAAAGTACTTATGGGCCCAAAACGATCACCTTGTGCAAAAGTTACGCTCATTTCTTCGTATGCCGACTATCCAAGCGTTCCAAAATACAAGTGCTCATTCTTTCAAAAAATGGCTGAAATCCCTCATACATCACGACAAAGCGGTGAGTTCAATCCAAAATGGTCGCTACACTTCCAAAAAGTACTTATGGGCCCAAAAAGGACAACGCGTGCAAAAGTTATGCTCAATTCTTCTTACGCTGACTCTCCAAGCGCTCCTAATTTGCAAGTGCCAATTCTTTCGAAAAATGGTCGAAATCCCTCATATATCACGATGAAGTGGTGAGTTCAATCCAAAATGGTCGCTACATTTCAAAAAAGTTCTTATCGGCCCGAAACGGACACCGTGTGTAAAAGTTACGCTTAATTCTTCGTCCGCCGACTCTCCAAGCGTTCTAAATATGCAAGTACTCATTCTTTCGAAAAATGGTCAAAATCCCTCGTACATCACGACCAAGTTGTGAGTTCAATCCGAAACGGTCGCTACATTTCCAAAAAGTACTCATGGGCCCAAAACGGACACCGTGTGCAAAAGTTATGCTCAACTCTTCGTACGCCGACTCTCCAAGCGTTCCAAATATGCAAGT
>NW_019253709.1:0-1208 GCF_002742605.1 Olea europaea var. sylvestris
TGCTAGCGTTTTCATCCTTACCCTTTTGCCAATCACTTTTACCTCTAGGTGCAGCCCCCTTTTTGTTGTTGTCATCCCACTTCGATTTCCATGTTGAATTAGAATTCGAAGTACCCCACGGTTGCCTAGACACCCCCTTCCTCTTCAATTGCCTCTCGACCTTCATTGCCACATGTAACATGTCCTCGATTTCCACAAAGTGTTGCAACTCTACAACATTTACAATATCCCGATTTAACCCATTCAAGAACTGTGCCATGGTAGCTTCCTGATCTTCCTCCACATTAGCTCGAATCATAAGAATTTCCATCTCCTTATAATAATCCTCTACGCTTTTCGACCCTTGATACAAACCTTGCAATTTTTTATGGATTTCCCTATAATAGTGACTCGGAACAAACCTCCTCCTTATCAACGTCTTCAACTCATCGCAAGTGCTAATTGGCCTTTCCTGACCCCTATGCCATGATGTAAGTACTTGATCCCACCAAAATATCGCGTAATCCACAAATTCAAGCACCGCCAATTTTACCTTTTTCTCTTCCGAATAATTATAGCACTCAAAAATCATATCAACTTTCCTTTCCCGCTCTAAATATGCTTCCGGATTGCTTCGCCCCTTAAATTGCGGAATAGTCATTTTAATACTCCCCAAATTTTCATTTACTTCATCTCCCAAGTTATTTCTACCCCGTCTTTCCATCCTATCGCCCCTATGCCTCGTCGACCCATATCAATGTCATTTTCATCAAAATCATCCTCATCACTACGATACTCATCTCGCCTTCCTCTCCTAGATTCAAGCCTACCCTCCCCGGCTGAGATTAGAAATTTTGGTACCTATTTGCACCATCCATTCATCTTGTCTATTCACCTTCTCCCTAACATCACCAAGTACCCGTTCAAACCTCCGTATCATGTCCTCCAAAGCATTGTTGTCATTACCGTTTCGGCTTGAGTTGGAACCTTCTCTTTTCGACATCATGTCACACAAATTTATATGCCTCACAAATATATCACTCGAAAGCACTCAATATGGCTTTTTCTCTCTATTAAACTCACCACTCGACCTTTTACCACTCAAATCTCCCTCCAAGCACTTCAAGGAACCAAGTGAACTAAATCAAGTGTTTTATCGGGAATTCAACAAACTGAATAATAACCAAGAACCACGAGACTCAAGGAATTGAATTTAGGTGGAATAGATG
>NW_019253710.1:0-1208 GCF_002742605.1 Olea europaea var. sylvestris
CGGCACGATTTTTGTTTCCGATCTACCTGTCAAATTGTAGCCCATTCCGACACCGTCGTAAAAAATTACGAAATTGGCCCCGGTGCGATTTTTGTTTACGATCTACCTGTCAAATAGAAGCCCATTCCGCCACCGTCGTAAAAAATGACGAAATTGGCCCCGGCGCGATTTTTGTTTCCGATCTACGTGTCAAATTACAGCCCATTCCGACACCATCGCAAAAAATGACAAAATTGCCCCCGGCGCAATTTTTGTTTCCCATCAACCTGTAGAATTTTGGCCCATTCCGACACCGTCGTGAAAAATGACGAAATTGCCCTTGGCGCGATTTTTGTTTCCGATCAACCTGTCAAATTTTAGCCCATTCCGACACCGTCGCGAAAAATGACTAAATTGCCCCTGGAGCAGTTTTTGTTTCCGATCAACCTGTCAAATTTCTGCCCATTACGACACCGTCGCGAAAAATGAAGAAATTTCCCTCGGTGCAATGTACGTTTCCCATCAACCTGCAGAATTTTAGCCCATTTCTACACCGTCGCGAAAAATAACGAAATTGCCCCCTGCGCGATTTTTGTTTCCAATCTAAGTGTCAAATTTTAGCCCATTCTGACACCGTCGCGAAAAATGACGAAATTGGCCCCGACGCGATTTTTGTTTCCAATCAACCTGTCAAATAGTAGCCCATTCCGATACCGACGCGAAAAATGACGAAATTGCCCCCGGCGCGATTTTTGTTTCCGATCAATCTGTCAAATTTTAGGCCATTCCGATACCGTAGCGAAAAATGACGAAATTGGCCCTGGCGCGGTTTTTGTTTCTGATCAAACTGTCAAGTTTTAGCCCATTTCCGAAACCGTCGCGAAAAATGACGAAATTGCCCACGGCGCGATTTTTGTTTCAGATCAATCTGTCAAATTTTAGCCCATTCCGATATCGTCGCGAAAAATGACGAAATTGCCCCTGGCGCAGTTTTTGTTTCCAATCAACCTGCCAAATTTTAGCCCATTCCGACACAGTCACGAAAAACGACGAAATTGCCCCCGGCGTAATTTTTGCTTCCAGTCAACCAGCCAAATCTCTGCCCATTTCGACACCGTCGCGAAAAATTACGAAATTGCCCTCGGAGCGATTTTTGTTTCCCATCAACCAGCCAAATTTCAGCCCATTCCGACACCGTCGCGAAAAATGACGAAATTGCCCCTGGCGTG
>NW_019253711.1:0-1208 GCF_002742605.1 Olea europaea var. sylvestris
AAAAAAGAAATAGGAAAAGAATCAAACTTAAATTTCACACCTACCTATCTTATATTAATCTTGTATGCTCAATTTTTTTGACAATTTATTCACGCAGGTAGTAATGAGGACAACGACAAGATTGTGTTCAAGTAAGTCCATTGTGACAATCAATGGTCGTTTCCCAGGTCCCACTATCTATGCAAGGGAAGATGACACCGTGTTAATCAAGGTCGTCAACCACGTCAATTATAACATGAGCATTCACTGGTATGCACTTAATCATCAATCTTTCATTTAGGTTTCCAATACCTTATGCCCAAAAATGTACAAAAAAATACTGGTAACTGAAGCAATTTAGAAGAGACTGACCAGAGCTAGTCAAGTTATCGAGTTCTAGAGACCAGAGAGTCTAGTTGGGGGTCGAGTTTACCTAGATTGAACTCAATATGACATTGAAGTTTTTAGGCATATTATTTCTTGAAATGCAGGCATGGGATAAGGCAACTTCGAACAGGTTGGGCTGACGGGCCGGCGTATATAACACAATGTCCAATTCAACCAGGGCAAAGCTATGTGTACAACTTTACAGTGAGTGGGCAAAGAGGGACACTTTTTTGGCATGCACACATTCTTTGGTTAAGGGCAACTGTCCATGGAGCCATTGTCATCCTGCCTAAGCTTGGACTACCTTACCCTTTTCCAACACCCCATAAAGAGGTTGTGGTAATATTAGGTGGGATTCTTCTCAATAACATTTTTATCTCGGTAATTTTATTATTTCATATGAAAAATCTCATTTTCCTGCCCTTGAAAGTAGTAGATCAAACCCTAAGATGCCTGACTAGTAGGACAAAATATCCAAGGTCTTGACTAGAAATTAATCATTCGATGTCTGATTTGATCAGGGGAGTGGTGGAAGTCGGATGTTGAAGCTGTGGTTAATGCAGCCATGGAGTCGGGCTTGGCACCTGATGTTTCAGATGCTTACACAATCAATGGTCATTCAGGAAAAATCTCAAATTGTATTGGCCAAGGTACAAATATTATTCTAGCAACTAGAAAGCATTCTATTTATCGAGGATTTTTAAGTGTATGGTTGAATCTCAAGACTTAACCCTCAAAGGCTGGTCAAAATAGTTCATGATATAAGTCTCGATAGTCGAGTTGCACGTTCGATGAGCTCAAGTAGACATAAATTTGTTAGGGTTGTGTTCTTATATAATTAC
>NW_019253712.1:0-363 GCF_002742605.1 Olea europaea var. sylvestris
CTGTTTGCCGTTCGTTCCAAAGCTTTAGAAGATGGTTACGACCTGGTCGGTCTTTATCAATAGGCCGATCCATCCGACCTTTGATGGCCCGGTGTCAGAGCGCTCTCCCTCTAATTACTACAAAGCGCGAATAAAAAAGCAATTCTCTATTTTCATTTAGGAGAGGCATGAGGATTCAGTTGTTCCAAAGTTTGAGGCTAGCTGAGAGCACCCCTCTATTCTATTAAGAAAGGGAATAAGGCCAATCAATCGAAAGGATTGACCTTGAATCCGCAAACCAAGTGGAATGATGGAAATATTACCATTCCTCGGTTGAGTGTACTTGAAAGATCGAGGAGAATGTTACTCAAACTCAAAAGGAAT
>NW_019253712.1:5837-6753 GCF_002742605.1 Olea europaea var. sylvestris
CCCTGCCGGCCGAGACTACACTTGCTCCGTGACTTGCTGCTTACTTTTAAGTAGTTTATAGGCACCTATCAACAACCTGACGCGTTGCTGCTAACGTTCTAGTAGTTTACCAGGTAAAGGAGCTAAGCCAGGAAGAAAAGAAAGACAGGATACGGAATGCTCGCTTCTTCAAGCAATCCATAATGCTAACCTTCAATAGAGTCTTCAATCCAGCTAGAAGTCTAACCTTATTTATATAGAGTATTAATGCTCGCAAGCAAGAAACCAAGTAATCTCCTTTATTCCATCCAATCCAGCAGAAAGCGTTTTGTGATTCTTAAGTAATAAAGTTCATAAACAAAGCCCGAAGCAAGCTAGCAAGGGAGGGAGTTAAGAATTTGAGTAGTGATAGAAAGGAAGCACGGATAGCGAGTTGTTATTAGAAAGNCCCGGGTTCTCATCCCGCCTTTACGCGGGAATGGGATCTTATGCCAGGATCTGTGATTGAACGCAAAGATTCTCATAGAAGACGTGAGAAAGATAGGAATAAGAGAAGCATTAGGCTCTCCAACTCAACCGCAAATAGAACCAGTCAGAGGGGCGCCATACAGCATTTTTGATTCCAATAGAGCTGGTAAAGGTGTCTGCCCTCCATTCATTCATTTTAGCTTTCTCATTAGCCAATTCACTAGCCGCTTCTCGTATTAAATCTATAACTCCTATATCAGAAGATACATATGCTATGACAAGACGCTTTATATTCTCTACTGCTTTCCTTCAGGTGTGCTGGCAGGCAAGGGAGGACGAGGACTGGAGTCCAACCCGAACAACAAGGATCAAAGAACGTCTTAAAGCTCGCCTCTTTGCTTTCTTAAAAAGAAAAGCGGACTACGCAATAAGAGGCTCAACCATAAGCCCAACTCTAATGGCGGGGGGG
>NW_019253712.1:16525-17279 GCF_002742605.1 Olea europaea var. sylvestris
GTTAGCTTAAACCGCCATAGAACGAAGCTTAGCCGTCGCCCATATGCTAGAGATTCTGTTGGGTCCGTCCCGAGATGCTCACTACGACCTGGCTTCGGGGCCTTTCCCTCTCGTTAGCTTGTCTTTAGTTAGATAAATCCCATGTGACTCCTAGTATTTATTGTTTATTGTGATTTGGTCAAGTAAGAAGTGTCAGCAATCCGTATAGTGCTATTCCTAGTACTTTGACTTGAGTCACCATGGCTACATAGCGGTTCTCATTCTCACTATGGCACTTTCTCTTCTTTCAGTTATTATCATTCCCTATACTACATCATAGTCAGGGCTGCTCTGGAACGAAGCAACTAGAAAGATAAGGAAGCAGCAGATGCACGAATGGAAGATGCAAGAGTAGGCTTTGAATTTCATTCGAATATAGTGGAAAAATGAATAGAATAAACGAGCTTTTAGCTCGAGAAGGCATCTTTGGATCGTTGAACTTTCACGCTCATATAGCGAAAAACTACTCCAATTTCTAAAAATAGCTCAGTAAATGAATGGTCGAGCAAGTGGCTGATGGAAAGAATACATACCGGCGCGATTTCTATCCAGTCTTTGTCCCAGCCCACTAACCCCAAGAGGGGGTATACCAAAGACAAAGACAATCCAACCAAAGAACAAGGGCACGCCTTCGCGGCTTTATCTGCCGTTACACGAATACTTATTCATATTCGAGGAAGGCATGCCACACCAGGAACAGTTTGTGGATAAGAAG
>NW_019253712.1:21615-22182 GCF_002742605.1 Olea europaea var. sylvestris
GTTCGATAGGTTCCCATTCGGGGGCTTCAATCAGCATTTCGTCCCATGCATCGGGAATTGGTCAAAATCAACTGCTTCTTAAGCTTTTGAATTTTGCTCTCGAATTGACTATTGAAAAGGAAGGGATGTTGGACTTGGGCAGAAGATTTGTATAAAGAAGTGAGTGAATATCGATGGCCTTTGTTGAACAGAGAGCGAACGGATGGCAAGTGACTTTGATCTCACGCGGGCCTATACTTCGGCTGGGGGCTGGGCTTTGACAGATCAAGACTGGGGCTTCGTTTAGCCGCCTATGTAGTAGAAAACTCTGAGTTCGACGTTGAATAGCCATAGTGAGTTCATCACCAGTGGCATAAGCAGAGGAGGCATATGCGGGGGGAAGAAAGGAAATTTACCTCACTTCTTAGGATCCAATTCCAGTTAAATCCGCAACAAAGCCAGCACCGGAACCCGTTGCTTTCGTGGGATCAACTGCTCCTTTTCGATATAGAACTGGATAATCACAAACTGCCTTTGCCTCTATCCCTACTTCTGTAGGGGGCTCGATCTCTAAATGGATCTGCTATA
>NW_019253712.1:31137-31944 GCF_002742605.1 Olea europaea var. sylvestris
GACAGATCGGCCATAGGAGTACTCCGGGATATAAACCAGGGCAACAAAAGTGGAGCATACGACGATGCCGCCCGTTTTCATTTCGTGGAAGTCCCCGGCAGAGGAAAGGGCTGTAGGTGATGGCGCGTTCTGCTTCTTATCTAGAGAGGGGCGCTGAAATCCTTTCTATTGGTTCGTGCGTGGCAGCTGGTATAGATGAAGAAAGGCGGGCCGCTTTTTCGGGACCTATTCTATTATATTATATTAATAGGCGGCAAAGCGAAATAGGAAAGGGGCCGAGCTGACTGATGAGTGCCTTTTTAGCCTTTAGAAAAGAAAAAGGCTCTCATGTGAAGCTAACATGGCTGGCTACATTCAAGTATAGCCAAATCCAGATGAGACGGGACGGACGGTCAGAGGCCGAATCGGGCCACCACTTGGGATGGGAATGGCTCAGCCCACATGCATCATTTGATGAAAGCACTCCAGTCCAGTCGCCTCCTCGAAGTGGTTTGTCAACCACGCTTTCCCTCCCTCAAAACAATGCTCCTCGCCAAATGCCCTTCCTTGGGTTGGGGCAAGACAGCAATGAGTAGTTCGCTCCAGGACTCCACCCCCTCGAGAGCAGGATGCCGGCCGAGATGGAGCTAGGAGCAAACCTAGACTTTCCTGGGGCTTGCCTTGCCTCAACATCTAAATAAATAAAGGGCGGGCGCCGAAAAAGAAGCAGCCCAGCCTCTGCCTCTTCAAGAAAGCTTTGCTTGGTAGGCGCTGCCTACTCACTCGGACAATGCTCTGAACACGAAAGTGTGCAGTTCCGCCCCCTTA
>NW_019253712.1:37660-37992 GCF_002742605.1 Olea europaea var. sylvestris
TTACGGGCCGACTAGAAGAAGCAAAGCTTCGTAGACTCGGCAAGTCGCTTATAGAATGCCGACTACTATTTTCCACTTAATAAGGATAGGGGGGAGCGAAGCGAAGCTTAGCGAGCTTTATAAGGCCGACCACTACATAAGCCGCTGGCGGAGAAAGCTCTTCGAGCTTCCCTTCATTCGTTGCTAAGCCAAGGTCCCAGGTCTCCGAGTCAGCCCGCGCCTTTTCGAAGAATCCTGCACCCATGGGCATACGGCCTGGCAGGCCTTCCCTTTCCGCCGGAGCTTCATGGGCGTTGCCCCGTTCCCCAATCAGATGTTTGGATGTGAGCTAT
>NW_019253712.1:47075-48047 GCF_002742605.1 Olea europaea var. sylvestris
CTTTTTCAAAAAGCCTTCGCCCTCCTATTCAACAGGGCTATTAGAGAAGCAGCTTCGTTCCTTGACTTCTTTGCTCAGTCAAGCTTACTTGTTCCTTAGTGTAGTCGTCGGTCTTACCACCAGAATGCCTATGATATAGTGATCGGCCTTTCGAATGCGTCCTTCCTTACTTTTCTGAGAAGCCCTTTACATAAAGGACAGGGGGCTGTTCACCTTTGGAAACTTAGCTACTTAAGTACTACTCATAAAGTAAAGGCGAACGGGGCTCCCAGGCCGGGACGTGACGCAGAATGCTTGGCCTCCTGCGCTGGAAGCGACACCCGAAGGGTGAGCTTCTGGCGGTTAGCTTCTAGCACTAGATAATAGGCATTAGGCATTCTGAGCTGGAAGGAGGCAAGCAAATGAAGGGAGGCATTACGGGCCGACTAGAAGAAGCAAAGCTTCGTAGACTCGGCAAGTCGCTTATAGAATGCCGACTACTNCGTTCCATCCTTCGGCCCTTCGTCTATCGCCTTGGTATAAAAGCCTTGATCCGTCTTCGGCTTCGATTCGTTATGCTCAGAAGCTCCAACAAGCCCTAAAGTCTCTTGCCGCCTCTGCCAAGAGAGCGCTGCTTTACCTTTGATCCTATGTGCCCAGAGAATGCTATGCGTTCTCCACTTTCGGATCTCGCAAAGAGAGATCGTGTTTTTTCCTCTGACTTTCTCTCTCATTCGCGGAGCGAAGAAAGCGGGCTTTGCCCCAGCTACCGCTATCCTTGGGAAACCAAAAGAGCTACCGAAGGAAAGGGATGCAGTCTCTCCCTTGGCCTTTGGAGAGGAGAAGGCAGAGAAGAAAACGTCCTTCGCGCAAGTTTTTTTGCTTTCTGCGCCCTTACTAGTACTAGTAAAGGGGCTCTTCGAAAAAGAAGGCATTCTGGTGGGAAGGCCGACCACTACATAAGTCGCCATCAGTCTAGGAGAGAAGCAAGCT
>NW_019253712.1:57064-57586 GCF_002742605.1 Olea europaea var. sylvestris
TTGGTTTTAAGTGTACAATTGCTTTGCTCTCCAAAAAGGCTATTGAGGTCCAGGTTCGGTAACCTTTCTATCGCCCTATTCCTACTGGTATCCATGACCTGTAGATGGAGGCCCACCTTCCCTTGGATACAAAGAATAATAAGCTGAGCTAATGTTCTTGAATTTCTCGCCTCTCCTCGAAAAATTCGATTATTTCTTTCCTGCCATATGTGATAAACACTATATATAAATGAGAGCTTAGGATCTTTCCATGTAAATTCCCGCCACGCAGATAGGCACAAAGCCAGTTAAGGGCCTGAGTCCAAGCATAGAGCTATACCGCAAGCCAGATTTGCTCAAGACTTGGTCCCAGATTGCTCGGCTGAATTGGCATTCAAAGAATAAGTGGTGAACAGTTTCAAGACTTCCATTGCATAAGACACATGTATTGGTATTCACAGTACCAAACTCAAGAAGCTTGTCTCTGGTCATGAGGCCATTGTTTATGGCGAGCCAAGCTATAAAGGAGTAGCGAGGCACTGC
>NW_019253712.1:60552-61007 GCF_002742605.1 Olea europaea var. sylvestris
TTGATGAACCAGTTTAGTATATTTACCCAGAACCTATTGAAGCTTACCTTATTAGAGAAAAGGAAAAGGGGAAGTTGGGACTGATCGGAGACCAAGCTCTCATCCCTTTCATCTCATCATATCAATTTGGGGTGCCCACAGATGTACTAACCCGTAAAAGTCTATGGCTGGCAAGTGAGCAGGAGAAAGCATTCTCTCGAACGACTATTCCATTTTTTCTCCTCCCCCGATTCGCTCTGGCCATAATAGACCTTGAGTAACCGGCGCTGGTAGATCTTGGTAAATATTATCTTATATAAGAATTTATCTGTCCTTTGCGCCTCTGGGAACTTCACTTAAACCTTTAGAATCTTGGAAAACCCTTACTCAGGTAAAGGTTGGAGCAAAGATGGCAGCAGCTGGAGCAAGCATAGTAGGTAGCTAGAGCATAGGCAGAGACAAAGCAAGCGCCAGGG
>NW_019253712.1:70445-71106 GCF_002742605.1 Olea europaea var. sylvestris
GGTTCTTATGCTGGTTCTACCTATGCATAGTAAACTCGGTAGATCGAATCTCCAACTAGAATATAAACCGGTGGACTGACTCGATGAGCGCGTAGTGAGGACCAGTGGTTATTATGTTATTATTAAGAATAATTTGAGTCAAATGCTTTCATCCACGAAGTCCACAGGCTCAGGCTCTGTATCTGACAATGACTCTCGAACTGCCTGCCTCTACCTCCTTCGCTGCTTACTCCGTTCCTGGTGCTGATTCAACTCCGGAAATGGGTACTGCTGTCACTTTTGTCCATTCCGTGACTCCCACAGAAAGATAGGCAGAAAAGAAATGTTCGTATCAACCAACTTATTTTGGCCATCAAAAGGTGCAGATGCAATGTGAAGGAGTTGCCGCGCCAGATAGATTTTCATATCCTCCTCCGGTTAGATATCGATACCTATCAGTAGCAAAGGAATGGGCACCTCAAGAGGTTCCATACCCCAATAGCTGAATCTCCAGACGCGGTTCTACATCCACCAGATGTATGTGAATAAGATCCAGCCACAGCCTAACTAATAAAGCCGGGAGTTAGTTACAAATCCCGTTGATGAACCAGTTTAGTATATTTACCCAGAACCTATTGAAGCTTACCTTATTAGAGAAAAGGAAAAGGGGAAGTTGGGACTG
>NW_019253713.1:0-1208 GCF_002742605.1 Olea europaea var. sylvestris
ACCAAATAAAGAAGTGTTAATAAATCTTGCAAGATGAAAACAATATTATTCTAAATTTGATTGTAAATCAAAATTTTGGCAAATAAAAATGGAAGAAGATAGTATACAATATACTGTATTTAGCACACCTCAAAGAAAATATGAATGGTTAGTTATGTCATTTGGTCTAAAAAATGCATCACAAATATATCAAAGAAAAATGAATAATATATTTAAAAAGTTTAATGAATTCTTAATTGTTTATATAGATGATATATTAATATGTTCTAATAGTAAAGAAGAACATAGAAATCATTTAATCCAATTTATTAACGAATGTGAAAAAGAGGGAATTGTACTATTTAAAAAGAAATATATAATAGAAAAATAAGAGATGGACTTTCTTGGATTATCAATAGATAAAATAGGGATAAAATTACAGACTCATTTATCCAAAAAGATAGAAAGTTTTTCAGATAAATTAGAATCCAAAAAATAAATACAAAATTTTTTATGATGTTTAAATTATGTAAAAGGATTTATTGAAAATCTTTCTAAAAAAAGATATAAAATCCAAATATTACTTAAAAAAACAAATATTAAAGGATGGAATGAAGAATATACAGGAATAATTAAATCATTAAAAGAATAATGTAAAAATTTACCAAAAATAAGATTACTAGATGAAAAAGATAATTTGATTGTTAATACAGATGTCTCAGATAAATATTGGACAACAATATTAAAAACAGATCTAAATGAAATTTGTAGATATTCAAGAGGAACCTTTAAACAAGAAGAAATAAATTACACTACTCATGAGAAAGAATTACTAACAATTATTAGAGAAATAAAGAAATTCTCATTATTTTTATTATCCAAGAATTTTACTGTTGAGACTGATAATTCTCAAGTTGCAGGATTAGTCAGGAATAAACTACAATCAGAACTCCAATACAAAAGACTCTATAGATGACAAGTTTATTTAGCATTTTATAACTTTGATATTGTCCATATTAAATGAGTTAATAATTTTCTTGCAGATTTTCTTAGCAGAAACATAGAATTTGTTGATGGATAAAGCCAATGTCACGGAATTATACCAATATATTCTACATATACAAAAAAGGACAGATTTTCTTAAAAAAGAATCCGAAGATATAAACTCTGGAGCAACTCAGATTTCAGAGATGTTCAACTCAAATATAAAAATATAGTTGAATATCACT
>NW_019253714.1:0-1208 GCF_002742605.1 Olea europaea var. sylvestris
GATCGGAAACAAAAATCGCGCCGGAGCAATTTCGTCATTTTTAGGGACTGTGTCGGAATTGGTTAAAATTTGATAGGTTGATCTGAGACAAAAATCGCGCCGGGGATAATTTCGTCATTTTTCTCGACTGTGTTGGAATTGGCTGAAATTTGGCAGTTTGATCTGAAATAAAAATCGCCCCAGGGGCAATTTCGTCATTTTTCTCGACAGTGTCGGAATTGGCTGAAATTTGGCAGTTTGATCTGAAATAAAAATCGCGCCAGGGGCAATTTCGTCATTTTTCTCGACTGTGTCGGAATGGGCTCAAATTTGACAGGTTGATCGGAAACAAAAATCGCGCCGGAGCAATTTCGTCATTTTTAGGGACTGTGTCGGAATTGGTTAAAATTTCATAGGTTGATCGGAGACAAAAATCGCGCCGGGGATAATTTCGTCATTTTTCTCGACAGTGTCGGAATTGGCTGAAATTTGGCAGTTCGATCTGAAATAAAAATCGCCCCAGGGGCAATTTCGTCATTTTTCTCGACAGTGTCGGAATGGGCTCAAATTTGACAGGTTTATCGTGAACAAAAATCGCGCCGGGTGTAATTTCGTCATTTTTCACGGCTGCGTCGGAATTGGCTGAAATTTGACTTGTTGATCGGAAACAAAAATCGCGACGGGGGCAATTTTGTCATTTTTCTCGACTGTGTCGGAATTGGCTAAAATTTGGCAGTTTGATCTGAAATAAAAATCGCGCCGGGGGGCAATTTCGTCATTTTTCTTGACTGTGTCGGAATTGGCTGAAATTTGGCAGTTTGAACTGAAATAAAAATCGCGCCGAGGGCAATTTCGTCATTTTTCCCGACTGTGTCGGAATAGGCTCAAATTCGACAGGTTGATCGGAAACAAAAATCACACCAGCAGCAATTTCGTCATTTTTCTCGACTGTGTCGTAATTTGCTGAAATTTGACAGTTTGATCGGAAATAAAAATCCCGTCGGCGGCAATTTCGTCTTTTTTCTCGACTGTGTCGGAATGGGCTCAAATTTGACAGGTTGATCGGAAACAAAAATCGCACCGGAGTAATTTCGTCATTTTTAGCGACTGTGTCGAAATTGGCTAAAATTTGACAGTTGATCGGAGACAAAAATCGCGCCGGGGTCAATTTCGTCATTTTTCTCGACTGTGTCGGAATTGGCTGAAATTTGGCAGTTTGATCTGAAATA
>NW_019253715.1:0-1208 GCF_002742605.1 Olea europaea var. sylvestris
ATTGGAAAATGAAAATGTGTGTAAAAGTGGAAAATGAAAAGGTGTGATTGCGTGTCAATTTCAACCAAATATTTGGACTTGATCCGATGGTCAAATTACAAAAGTAAATAGACAACTTATTCTACTTGTCGAGTAGATCGTCGTGGTATATTTGGAATCTCGAAACCAATTCCGAATGATTGAGAAATTGCGGACCAATTTTGAAAGAAATGAAGGGTTGTAACTTTTCGAAAGGATGCATGTTTTAGCCCACACTACTTCATTTGCACCCTTTTTACATATATAAATAGGACCATATGGACATGATTTTAGGTATATCAATTGCATTGAGCATTCATTCTCCTCTTGCAATTATCTCCTTTCTAATTCCATGGCATTTTCATACATTTCCTTTGCAGAGGAGAAATTCTGTCAAAAGTTCATCGGTTTCTTGTGATTTGAAGTGTTGCTACCACAAGTTGTGAATCCATTATATTTTAGGAGATAAGTGCCATTCACCATGAGTATCGTAGCGGGGAAATTTGTCTTAAGGAAAGAGATAACGTCTCGTCTTGGATTATTCTCTATTTCTACTCCTTCTTAATCCTTGTTTTACGTAATCGTTATACCGAAACTTTGTCCAAATTTCCATTCATATAAATTGTGTTTTGATCACGTTTTTGCGGGTTAAAACTGGTCAAACAAATATATCAAAAATCAACCCTTACATAGCCCCTTTTATAAGTCGTCTCCAACAAACTTAAGATAATTTTTTGTGTCATTGTGGTTGGTTGTAAATAACCATTACTTTGTTTGAATAGTGCTTTGTGTACTATTCCTCCACTGATATTATCATCATTTTGTTGAACTTCTATTTGTGTAACAGAAATGATTACTATCAGGACTTCATCAAGTCAAAATGGTTCTAATAATGTGGTACCACCCGTGAACATACCGTTGCATAATACTGCTATCCCACATGGGGAAAAGTCGAAAAATTTGCAGAAGTAGACTTCAAGAGGTGGCAACAAAATATGTTGTTTTATCTCACTACTCTTAATTTGGCAAAATTTCTAAAGAAAACTGCACCGACTGTACAAGAAGGAGAAAATAATCATGAATCGATTATTGCTTTGGATGCATGGAAATACTCAGACTTCCTATGCAAGAACTATATCCTAAACGGATTGGATAATATACTATATGGGGCGTATAGTTCAAAGGAATCA
>NW_019253716.1:0-1208 GCF_002742605.1 Olea europaea var. sylvestris
CCCCCAAGAGGACATTGAACTTCAAAATGTCCCTAAGTGATCACTGAATTTTGCAAAAAGTTTCTGAGAGATCACTCAACTTTCCAAATTGGAGCCCATACATCACTAGTTTAGTGACTTTCCAACGACTTTTTGCAAAGTTCAGTGACCATTGGGGGGATTATCTCACATCTATTGCAATTTGTGTAAAACCCAAACTAAACAAAGGAAAAATACTTCTTAGGTTCCTTTATCCCATTTCGAGCTTAACTTTTCAAAACTTATTTTCAACTATACATTTTTTTAATAAAATAATTTTGTATATAAATTGTAAATTTTTAATTATTTTTTAACCACATCTTCTAAAAATTCATTCCTTGCAAAATTTATTCATGAACAATGACTCAAACAGAAAATGACACAATTTCAAGATTTATGTTTGAAGTGTTGACTTGACGCTAAGAACTTAAGTGATACCATTGTTGCGGGAAATAAGTTTAAAAAAGATTGGAATTAACCTAACAGACAAATTATAAATATTTATCTAATTGAGATCTTATTTGTCATTGTTTGAATTTGAACGGTAAGAATCGTCACAAATGTTTAAAATTGCAATGCACTCATTTGAATATGAATCTTTCTTTTTCCGATTATTTCAGTACCAAAATGAATTTTTTGACCGATACAAATTTTAATATGATAATGAATGATATTTTTAATGTTCTTTTATTTCTTAGCCCTATTCATTATTATGCAATTGACCTCAGGCTTAGAGTTGGGTTATGCAATTATAATTTAAACCCAGTTGGTTCAACTAAAAAAAAAAAAAAAATCTTTTAGAATTTAAATAAAAATCAATAATTAATTTTAATTATACATTTATTATTTGTTCGATAGTGTTTTGAAAGTTGATTTTTTAACTGTTAGAAAGAAAAATGGATCCACCTAGGGCTGACAACGGATTGGTTCGGGTTCGGTTTAGTCAAAATCATCATCGAACCACCAATTTTTTGGTCATACCATAAGCACACTATAATCACGTAAGTCGGTTCGGACGGTTAATAACCACGAATAAGGGCAAATCTAAGACTTCGACCCATTTAGGGCGGTAGTTGATCGTTGACCGTTCACATTCAATGGCCGTATAACGATGTCATTTATTAATATCAAATTAAATAATATTAAAAATTATTCTATCTATATGTAAATCCAATAAAACGTAAAAATCG
>NW_019253717.1:0-1208 GCF_002742605.1 Olea europaea var. sylvestris
GTGGCAGGCTGATTGGTTTGGTAGATTATAATTGGATCTGCATTAACTTGATAGTGGATCTAAATTGACTTCTCAAGGCAGATCAAAGTTTGTTTGGTACTTTTTGTAACTTATTAGGCTTCCATTTGGTGTAGACTAAAATCACATTTTTAGTAGGTTTTGATGAAAGTTGAAATGTGGGGTTGAAAAGTTGTGGTTCTCATGAATTGTGTGGTTAAAATTGATCGTTGACTTTAATTTTAAATTTTAATCTGATTTTAATATCCACCAAAGAGAGGCTAGATATAATTTGCTTTGCGTGCTGTTCTGGAGAGACGTGCTTATTCTACAAAATGAACCAAAAGCCATTTCTTCTTTGTACTTGTCAAGCTGGTTCACACAGGTTTATTTGCTTTGAGTTCCTCACAACTTGTCATGTAGTGCATTTAGTTTTGTCCATATTAGACTCCATTTTTTATTTTATCAAGTGCCTACGCATTCAAAATTTATATGTTATAGGCGTTGGTGATACTTAACCTTTATTGTATGTTGACTTGTTATGTTATGCTATTAACATGAACTTAATTTTTAAAGCCGCAAATGTTATTCTTGATGCTAAGTTTTGTCTTCCTTTATGAAATTCAGGCTAAAGGATTTGTTCAGAATTCATTTTATACTGGTTTAACTGCAACTGAATTCTTTTTCCATACAATGGGAGGAAGAGAAGGCCTTGTAGATACCGCGGTATGGATGATTTGTTTTGCTTTATATAGTTTCATTTTGCATGAGAAGTACCCAGTATATAGTTTTAATATCTAATGTATTTCGATTCTTACATTTTTGTACCTGAATTTTGCAATGCACATACTTACATTGACCCTTGTTGACCAAGAGTCCATTAATGTGACTGTTTCAGAATTGGCTGATTCAGTTTCTACAGCAATTATTACCCTACCATGGAATTGACATTGGTTGTTTCCTTGTAACATTAAATGTGGATACTTTTCCAAACAGTTACTACATATCGAGGTACTTGTTCCTCAATATATATGGTTTCTGATCTTGGAACGAATGGCCTAATGGTTCGTTGTAGCAGATTGTAAGCTGTAATAGAAATGAAGATTAGACGCTGAGAAGTTGTATAATCTATCATTCAAAAACTTTCTTGGTGACAGTTGACTTTTGTGTGACCGGAAACGACAAACAGCTTCCCTTTACCTTTTTTTTTT
>NW_019253718.1:0-1208 GCF_002742605.1 Olea europaea var. sylvestris
CCAAAACGGTCGTAACATTTCCAAAAAGTACTTATGGGCCAAAAACGGAAGCCGTGCGTAAAAGTTACGCTCAATTCTTCGTATGCCGACTATCCAAGCGTTCCAAATATGCAAGTGCTCATTCTTTTGTAAAATGGTCGAAATCCCTCATACATCACGGCGAAGCGGTGAGTTCAATCCAAAACGGTCGCTACATTTTCAAAAAGTACTTATGGGCCCAAAACGGACACCGTGTGCAAAAGTTACGCTCAATTCTTCGTACGCCGAGTCTCCAAGCTTTCCGATTATGCAAGTGCTCATTCTTTCAAAAAATGGCCAAAATCCCTCGTACGTCACGATGAAGTCGTGAGTTCAATCCAAAATGGTCGCTACATTTCTAAAAAGTACTTATGGGCCCAAAACGGACACAGTTTGCAAAAGTTACGCTCAATTCCTCGAACGCCGACAATCCAAGCGTTCCAAATATGAAAGTTCTCATTCTTTCGAAAAATGGCCGAAATCCCTCATACGTCACGATGAAGTCGTGAGTTCAATCAAAAATTGTCACTACATTTCTGAAAGTATTTATGGGCCCAAAATGGACGCCATTTTAAAAAGTTACGCTCAATTCTTCGTACGCCGACTATCCAAGCGTTCCAAATATGCAAGTGCCCATTCCATTGAAAAATGGCCAAAATCTCTCATACATCACAACGAAGCGGTGAGTTCAATCTAAAATGGTCGCTACATTTCCAAAAAGTACTTATTGGCCCAAAACGGACACCGTGTGCAAAAGTTACTTTCAATTCTTCGTACGCCGACTCTCCAAGCTATCCGAATATGCAAGTGCTCATTCTTTCAAAAAACTGCCAAAATCCCTCGTACGTCACGATGAAGTCGTGACTTCAATCCAAGACGGTCGCTACATTTCTGAAAAGTACTTATGGGCCCAAAACGGACGCCGTTTGCAAAAGTTACGCTCAATTCCTCGAACGCCGACAATCCAAGCGTTCCAAATATGAATGTTCTCATTCTTTCGAAAAATGGCAAAAATCCCTCATACGTCATGACGAAGTCATGAGTTCAATCCAGAATGGTCACTACATGTCTGAAAGTATTTATGGGCCCAAAACGGACGCCGTTTTTAAAAGTTATGCTCAATTCTTCGTACGCCGACTATCCAAGCATTCCAAATATGTAAGTACTCATTCTTTTGTAAAATGGCCGAA
>NW_019253719.1:0-1208 GCF_002742605.1 Olea europaea var. sylvestris
GGGATTTCGCCCATTTTTCGAAAGAATGAGCACTTTTATATTTGGAAGGCATCGATTGTCGGCGTTCGAAGAATTAAGCTTAAATTTTGCACAAGGTGTCCGTTTTGGGCCCATAAGTACTTTTTGGAAATGTAGCGACCATTTTGTATTGAACTCACAACTTCGTCGTGACGTATGAGGGATTTCGCCCTTTTTTCCAAAAAATGACCACTTTTATATTTGGAAGGCATGGATTTTCGGCGTTCGAAGAATTGAGCGTAACTTTTGCACACGGTGTCCGTTTTGGGCCCATAAGTACTTTCTGGAAATGTAGCGACCGTTTTGGATTGAACTCACCACTTCATCGTGACGTATAAGGGATTTCGCCCATTTTTCGAAAGAATGAGCACTTTTATATTTGGAAGGCATCGATTGTCGGCGTACGAAGAATTGAGCATAACTTTTGCACACGGTGTCCGTTTTCGGCCCATAAGTACGTTTTGGAAATGTAGCGATCATTTTGTATTGAACTCACCACTTCGTCGTGACGTATGAGGGATTTCGCCCATTTATCGAAAGAATGGCCACTTTTATATTTGGAAGGCGTGGATTGTCTGCGTTCGAAGAATTGAGCATAACTTTTGCACACGGTGTCCGTTTTCGGCCCATAAGTACGTTTTGGAAATGTAGCGATCATTTTGTATTGAACTCACCACTTCGTCGTGACGTATGAGGGATTTCGCCCATTTATCGAAAGAATGGCCACTTTTATATTTGGAAGGCGTGGATTGTCTGCGTTCGAAGAATTGAGCGTAACTTTTGCACACGGTTTCCGTTTTGGGCCCATAAGTACTTTCTGGAAATGTAGCGACCGTTTTGGATTGAACTCACCACTTCGTCGTGACGTATGAGGGATTTCGGCCATTTTTCGAAAGAATGAGCACTTTTATATTTGGAAGGCATGGATCGTCGGCGTATGAAGAATTGAGCGTAACTTTTGCACACGGTGTCCATTTTCGGCCCATAAGTACTTTTTGGAAATGTAGCAACCATTTTGGATTGAACTCACGACTTCGTCGTGACGAATAAGGGATTTCGCCCATTTTTTGAAAGAATGAGCACTTTTTTATTTGGAAGGCATCGATTGTCCGCGTTCGAAGAATTGAGCGTAACTTTTGCACACGGTGTCCGTTTTCGGCCCATAAGTACTTTTTGGAAATGTAGCGACC
>NW_019253720.1:0-1208 GCF_002742605.1 Olea europaea var. sylvestris
AAAGGTCCTCAACTGGAGTAAATTATATCAATTCCATCACTTTCGAAAGAATTTGCGCCAAGGAATGTAAGTAATGTAATGACCCGTGAATTTTAAGCATTAAATGTATTTGTCTGAGGCAATATACCGAGCAATGACAAGAACATTCAATTCATTATGGTAGAAAAATATCATTTTTAAAACAAGGAAAAAGTACCAAATGTAGAGTATTTAAACTCACCAAAAATGAAACGTAAAGTACTCATGAGTGCTTTACTGCATATCACAATAGAAACTCACAATAGAAATTGACGAAACGACTGACAGAGTCAAAGCCCCTATAGTCAAATGGAATCCTGTGTTCTAAGTCATCTTTCAATTTTTCCCTAAACAAAAATTTCAATAATCCACAACAATAACAATTTGAACAAATTAAATCAAAATTTCCCACATGCAAGTCTGAATTTCAATTTTCTACAAAATCAGAACCAGCTGCGAATTACGTATCTGGAATTTGGGAGAATTTTTTTCCTTGAATAAAGGGAAAATTTAAGCAGTCACATAAGCAGTCCATCCATAGTTGGTTACACCAAAAATTCTCTATATACGCTTAAATGAATCATAAATGCTTTAAATCAATTAAACGTATTAATAATAACTATAATTTATATCTGTCTAGGGGGGGTTGTGCGTGATTTCTTGCAAATTGCAATATTCTTGAGCATTGAAACACGGGCCTACGAATTAATTTAAAATTCTATTCTTGAGCATTGAAACACGGGCCTACGAATTAATTTAAAATTCTATCTAAAAGGAATTTAAAAAAATGAGAAAATTGTTTAACCAGAGAACTAAAAATATATAAATTAAAATATCATTAAAGCAAAGTCCATTAGCCCGGAAATAGTACAATGCATCATTGCTCTTAGTTTGTACAATATTATACACTGGAATCCACATGTTTATCAAGCGCTTCCCCCGTAATGCATGCTAAAGTTTTTGAAGAAGACAAGAAAAGGAGGATGGATATCATTGGGTGGAATTCTTTTGCGCATTATAGGCGAACCCATTAAAAAATGTCCATGTGGAAAATGTCGTGCATGCATTTTTAATTATACATCCAAGAAAGAGAAAGACAACATACGATGATGCAGCACATTATTGACCTCCTTGAGTCTTTAAGTCTTAACAAATCAAGCACGCTGCTAGGCATAAATGAAAAGGAAAAA
>NW_019253721.1:0-1208 GCF_002742605.1 Olea europaea var. sylvestris
CATTGTATATTTATTTATTTGGTTTCGAATGATTGTTAAAAGTTTAATGTTATTTCAACTACTTGATTACTAATTAAATTGTTTTGTGATTTCTATTGACATTTGAGAGAAGAAATAAGTATTGTTATAGCACTAGTAGCAATCATTGTAAAATTCGACAGTAGATAGAGATATACTGCTATGTTTTGTATGATTATTTTGAATTTTCTATTGATTTAATACATCCTTAAACCTTCACATTCTTTGTAGAGATATAATATGCTTCACATGTGAGGATATTTCTAATTCGACTCAAGATAATTATTAAACAAATTACTGACATTGATCTTTAAATCCGAATAATTATTGTCTTAGTTCACAGGAATGATAACAGAAACAAAAATGAACCTTAACATGCATTGGTTTGACAAAGAGGTTCCAGCAAGATTGAGCTTAAAAACTTCGCGACTGCAAAACCTTATAAAGGATGCAATGCATAGTTTTGTGAAGCTACACCGGACAAGCCCAGTTCCAATTCTCCGCTTCACCAAAAGGAGCTTTTTCCTCTCCGTTTCCCTTCTTGGAAAATCTGTCTTCTTTTTTATGTTCGGTCAGGTTATTTGTGCGATGGATTGATGTCGGTTTGATTTTGGTGTTGAGCTACAAGTTCAGTATTTCCAAGAAGGAAATATAATGAAGGCCTTTGGGGGTATGCAAGACCTAAATGTTGCGATTTCCTGTCATTGAGCTTCAAGCTATTCATAGCACCATTGGCTCTCTGGATTCTAGCAGACAAGACTAACCAGTCTCACATTGAACCAACGGGACAATCTTCCAAATGACCAGAATATTTATTCTATTTTCCACAATAGCCTTAACAATTGGAAATACTATTTTACCGTTACTTTTATTATTTGCAAAATGTATCCTTCACTTTTCGGGATTCATTAATCAGGACTTATGTTTGTATTTTTTAATTTTTCAAATACCTCTAAATATTCTCTGTATCTTGATAATTCTTCAAAAATTCTATGCTGATCTTTCTTAGTTATATATCCTAGAATTATTCCTTCTAAAACTTCTTTTTCTATATCTTTATGTTTAATTATAATATCTTCTGTCTTTTTTATCTCTCTACTAGTTCTCACAGAATCAAATCTTATATTATGCTCACAATAATAATCTATATTTCTTCAAGTTTTTCTTGGCCAACAGAAAACATGTCTCCA
>NW_019253722.1:0-1208 GCF_002742605.1 Olea europaea var. sylvestris
GCTAATACATGAATTTAAACACCCATTAAATTTTTAGATGCATAAATAGAAATAAATCTATTTATAATAAGTCTAGATTTATGTAGATCAAGATTCATAGATTCTAAATTAATGTGAATATTAATTAATTGAGAATTAATAACATGAAATCCATACATGACAAGAATTTTGTAGTAATTATTACGTATTGAAAAATGAAAAGTAATGTATTATTGAATTAATTGAATTGTAATTGGATTAAAATTATCCAAAATTCCCACCTGATGTGATATTTAATATATTATAATGAGAAAAGTTGACTAATTAAATCACGACTTGATATCTCTTCTTTCTAGTTAAAGTTTTGCTATTTGTATAGGCAGTTTGACAGAAATAAAAATAATTTGACGGAAATTGTTTTCGTTTTTTTTCTCATATGTCAATTTTTTTTGTAAACCTACCTGTACATGTAGCACATGCTGCACATCTCCAGTCAAATGTACATGAAAAAACACTGCATTTTAGTTATCAAAAAAAATAAAAATGCTAATCAACCTCACTATAGTAAGCATCAATCTAGTTGTCCATTAATTATTCTTCAATAATTGAATATCTTAAACAGATATATCTTATTTATATTTAGCCCTTGTTTGGGCTCCATTCTTAAAAAAAAAAAAAAAAAATTTTTTTTAAACAGTATTTTGACAATATTTTAATCGCACATTTATCAATAAAATAATATTATACGCAAATCTAAAACTTTTATTTATTTTTTAACTTCACATTTTTCATCAATACAATATTCAAAAATTCATTTTTATAAAAAAAATGAGGCTCAAACAAAGGCTTAAGAAGTTTAATTAATTAATTGATAGCAAGACTCGTGGTAAACACGTGTAAAATTGAATAGCAGTCAAAAGTCAAAC
Source organism: Olea europaea var. sylvestris (assembly GCF_002742605.1). Classification (NCBI taxonomy): domain Eukaryota; kingdom Viridiplantae; phylum Streptophyta; class Magnoliopsida; order Lamiales; family Oleaceae; genus Olea; species Olea europaea. Next base: position 906 of record NW_019253722.1, read on the forward strand.
AAAAAGAGATCAAGTTTCACTTGCAACTCGGAAAGAATTTTAACAGTGACACGGTTATGAACTGTCCATTAAGCCTATATTCGATTTTCACGGAACTAATCAGTCACTTGAACAGAACTCGAGAAATGTAACCCTTAGGATTTCGTTCATGTAATAATCTGCTCTTTACATGTTTAAAATATTTCTAATGAAGTCAATAATGTTTCAGTTGGTGGGGATCAAAATCAAATTTTTAGTAAATTTTGATAGTTATTGATGAAATATGTGATTTAAAAGTTGTGGGACCTATAAAATATTTGGTTG
>NW_019253723.1:0-2829 GCF_002742605.1 Olea europaea var. sylvestris
CCATTCCGACACCATCGAGACTAATGATGAAATTGCCCCTAGCGCGGTTTTCGTTTCCGATCAACCAGTCAAATTTTTGCCCATTCCCATGCCGTCGCGACAAATGACGAAATTGCCCCTACTACAATTTTTGTATCCAATCAATCTGCCAAATTTCGGCCCATTCCGACAACGTCGCGACAAATGACAAAATTGCCCCGACGAAATTTTTGTTTCCAATCAATCTGCCAAAATTTAGCCCATTCTGACACCGTCGCGAAAAATGACGAAATTGCCCCGGGCGCGATTTTTGTTTCTGATCAACCTAACAAATTTCAATACATTTCGACAACTTCACGACAAATGACGAAATTACCTCTGGCGCGATTTTTGTTTCCAATCAACCTGCCAAATTTTGGCCTATTCTGAGACCGTCGAGACTATTGATAAAATTGCCCTTGGCGTGATTTTGGTTTCCAATCAACCTGCCAAATTTCAACGCAATCTGACACCGTTGTGAAAAACGACGAAATTGCCCTTGGCGCGGTTTTCGTTTCCGATCAACCAGACAAATTTTTGCCCATTCCCACGCCGTCGCGACAAATGAGGAAATTACCCCTGGCGCGATTTTTGTTTCCGATCAACCTGTCAAATTTCAGTCCATTTCGACACAGTCGCGACAAATGACGAAATTGCGCCTGGCACGATTTTTGTTTTCGATCAACCTGTCAAATTTCAGTCCATTTCGACACCGTCGTGACAAATGACGAAATTACCCCTGGCGCGATTTTTGTTAACAATCAACCTGCCAAATTTCAGCTCATTTGGACACCATCGCGAAAAATGACAAAACTGCCCCTGGCGCGGCTTTTGTTTTCGATCAACCTGTCAAATTTCAACCCATTCCGACGCCGTCGCGACAAATGATAAAATTGCCTCCGACGCAATTTTTGTTTCCAATCGATCTGCCAAATTTCAGCCCTTCCGAGACCGTCGCGACAAATGACAAAATTGCCCCTGGCGCAATTTTTGTTTCCAATCAACCTGCCATATTTCGGCCCACTCTGACACCGTCGCGAAAAATGACGAAATTACCCTTGGCGAGGTTTTTGTTTCAGATCAACCTATCAGATTTTAGCCCATTCTGACACCATTGCGACAAATGACGAAATTGGCCCCGACGCAATTTTTGTTTCCAATCAATCTGCCAAATTTTCGTTCATCCTGAGACCGTCGCGACAAATGACAAATTTACCCCTGGCACGATTTTTATTTCGAATCAACCTGCCAAATTTCAGCCCAATCTGACACCCTCGTGAAAAATGACGTAATTACCTCTGGCGCGATTTTCGTTTCCGATCAACCTATCAAATTTTAGCCAATTCCGACACCATCGCGACAAATGATGAAATTGTCCCTGGCAAGATTTTTGTTTCCGANCGATCAACCTATCAAATTTTAGCCAATTCCGACACCATCGCGACAAATGATGAAATTGTCCCTGGCAAGATTTTTGTTTCCGATCAACCTGCCAAATTGCAGCCCATTCCGACACCGTCACGACAGATGACGAAATTACCCCTGGCGCGATTATTTTTTCCAATCAACCTGCCAAATTTTAGCCCATTCTAACACCGTCGCGAAAAATGACGAAATTGCCCCAGGCACAATTTTTGTTTCCGATCAACCTGTCAAATTTTAGCCCATTTCGACACCATTGCTACAAATGACGAAATTGCCCCCGACGCATTTTTTGTTTCCAATCAATTTGCCAAATTTTCGTCCATTCTGAGACCGTCGCGATAAATGACAAATTTGCCCATGGCGCGATTTTTATTTCGAATCAACCTGCAAAATTTCAGCCCATTCCGACACCATCGAGACTAATGATGAAATTGCCCCTTGCGCGGTTTTCGTTTCCAATCAACCAGTCAAATTTTTGCCCATTCCCACGCCGTCGCGACAAATGACGAAATTGCCCCTACTGCAATTTTTGTATCCAATCAATCTTCCAAATTTCGGCCAATTCCGACAACGTCGTGACAAATGACAAAATTGCCCCCGACGAAATTTTTTTTCCAATCAATCTGTCAAATTTTTGCCCATTCTGTCACCGTCGCGAAAAATGAGGAAATCGCCTCGGTACGATTTTTGTTTCCGATCAACCTACCACATTTCAGCACATTCCGACAGCGTCGCGACAAATGACGAAATTACCTCGAGCGCGATTTTTTTTCCAGTCAACCTGCCAAATTTCGGCCCATTCTGACACTTACGTGACTAATGACGAAATTGCCCCTGGCGCGATTTTTGTTTCCAATCAACCTGCTAAATTTCAACGCAATCTGACATCCTCATGAAAAATGACGTAATTGCCCCAGGCGCGATTTTCGTTTCCGATCAACCTATCAAATTTTATCCAATTCCGAGACATTCGCGACAAATGATGAAATTGTCCCTGGCAAGATTTTTGTTTCCGATCAACCTGTCAAATCTTAGCCCATTCCGACACCATATCTACAAATGACGAAATTGCCCCCGACGCATTTTTTGTTTCCAATCAATTTGCCAAATTTTCGTCCATTCTGAGACCGTCACGATAAATGACAAATTTGCCCCTGGCGCGGCTTTTGTTTCGAATCAACCTGTCAAATTTCAGTCTATTTCGACACCATCGAGACTAATGATGAAATTGCCCCTAGCACGGTTTTCGTTTCCGATCAACCAGTCAAATATTTGCCCATTCCCACGCCGTCGCGACAAATGACGAAATTACCCCTGCTGCAATTTTTGCATCCAATCAATCTGCAAATTTCGGCCCATTCCGATAACGTCGCGACAAATGACAAA
>NW_019253723.1:9532-13096 GCF_002742605.1 Olea europaea var. sylvestris
CAAATGATGAAATTGTCCCTGGCAAGATTTTTGTTTCCGATCAACCTGTCAAATCTTAGCCCATTCCGACACCATTACTGCCAATGACGAAATTGCTCCCGGCGCATTTTTTTCCAATCAATTTGCCAAATTTTCGTCCATTCTGAGACCGTCGCGATAAATGACAAATATGCCCCTGGCGCGATTTTTGTTTCGAATCAACCTGTCAAATTTCAGCCCATTCTGACACCATCGAGACAAATGATGAAATTGCCCCCAACGCAATTTTTTTCCCATCAACCTGCAAAATTTTAGACCATTTCGATACCGTTGCGAAAAATGGCGAAATTACCCCTGGCGCCATTTTTGTTTCCAATCAACCTGCTAAATTTCAACCCAATCTGACACCCTCATGAAAAATGACGTAATTGCCCCTGGCGCGATTTTCGTTTCCGATCAAACCTATCAAATTTTATCCAATTCCGAGACTTTCGCGACAAATGATGAAATTGTCCCTAGCAAGATTTTTGCTTCCAATCAACCTGTCAAATTTTAGCCCATTCCGACACCGTCTCGACAAATGACGAAATTACCCCTGGCGCAATTTTTGTTTCCAATCAACCTGCCAACTTTCAGCCCATTCTAACACCGTCGCGAAAAATGACGAAATTGCCCCTGGCGCAATTTTTTTTCTGATCAACCTGTCAAATTTTAGCCCATTCCGACACCATTGCTACAAATGACGAAATTGCCCCCGACACATTTTTTGTTTCCAATCAATTTGCCGAATTTCCGTCCATTCTGAGACCGTCGCGATAAATGACAAATTTGCCCCTGGCGCAGCTTTTGTTTCGAATCAACCCGTCAAATTTCAGCCCATTTCGACACCATCGAGACTAATGATGAAATTGCCCCTGGCGTAATTTTCGTTTCCGATCAACCAGTCAAATTTTTGCCCATTCCCACGCTGTCGCGGTAGATGACGAAATTGCCCCTGGTGCAATTTTTGTATCCAATCAATCTGCCAAATTTTGGCCCATTCCGACAACGTCGCGTCAAATGACAAAACTGCCCCCAACGGAATTTTTGTTTTCAATCAATCTGTCAAATTTTAGCCCATTTCGAGACCGTCGCGACAAATGAAAAAATTGCCCTTGGCGTGATTTTTGTTTTCAATCAACCTGCCAAATTTCAACACATTCCGACAACGTCGCGACAAATGACGAAATTACCTCTGGCGCGATTTTTGTTTCCAATCAACCTGCCAAATTTCGACCCATTCTGACACTGTCGAGACTAATGATGTAATTGCCCTTGGCGTGATTTTGGTTTCCAATCAACCTGCCGAATTTCAACGCAATCTGACACCGTTGTGAAAAACGACGAAATTGCCCCTGGCGCAGTTTTCATTTCCGATCAACAGTCAAATTTTGCCCATTCCCACGCCGTCGCGACAAATGAGGAAATTACCTTTGGTGAGATTTTTGTTTCCGATCAACCTGTCAAATTTTAGCACATTCCGACACTGTCACGACAAATGACGAAATTACGCTTGGCACGATTTTTGTTTCCGTTCAACCTATCAAATTTCAGTCCATTCCGACACTGTCGTGAAAAATGAAGAAATAACCTTTGGCGCGGTTTTTGTTTCCGATCAACCTGTCAAATTTCAGCACATTCCGACACCGTCGCGACAAATGACGAAATTACGCCTGGCACGGTTTTTGTTTCCGTTCAACCTATCAAATTTCAGCCCATTCCGACACCGTCGTGAAAAACAAAAAAATTGCCCCTGGCGCGATTTTTGTTACTAATCAACCTGCCAAATTTCAGCTCATTCTGACACCATCGTGAAAAATGATGAAACTGCCCCTAGCGTGGCTTTTGTTTCCGATCAACCTGTCAAATTTCAGCCCATTCCGATGCCGTCGTGACAAATGATAAAATTGCCCCCGGCGTAATTTTTGTTTCCAATCGATCTGCCAAATTTCAGCCCATTCCGACACCGTCGCGACAAATGACAAAATTGCCCCTGGTGCGATTTTCGTTTCCAATCAACCTGCCAAATTTCAACACATTCCGACAACGTCACGATAACTGACGAAATTTCCCGTGGCGCGATTTTTGTTTCCAATCAACCTGCCATATTTCGGCCCATTCTGACACCGTCGCGAAAAATGACGAAATTGTCCCTGGCGAGGTTTTTGTTTCCGATTAACCTATCAAATTTTAGCCCATTCCGACACCATTGCGACAAATGACGAAATTTCCCCCGACGCAATTTTTGTTTCCAATCAGTCTGCCAAATTTCCATCCAATCAGAGACCATCGTGATAAATGATAAATTTGCCCCTAGCGCAGGTTTTTGTTTCGAATCAACCTGACAAATTTCAGCCCATTCTGACAACGTCGAGACTAATGACGATATTGTCCCTGGCGTGGTTTTCGTTTCTGATCAACCAGTCAAATTTTTGCCCATCCCCACGTCATCGCGACAAATGAGGAAATTGCCCCAGCTGCAATTTTTGTATCCAATCAATCTGCCAAATTTTGGCCAATTCCGACAACGTCGCGTGAAATGACAAAATTGCCCTCGACGAAATTTTTGTTTTCAATCAATCTCCCAAATTTTTACCCATTCTTTCACCATCGCGAAAAATGACGAAATTGCCCCTGGCGTGATTTTTGTTTCCGATCAACCTGCCAAATTTCAACACATTCCGACAGCGTCGCGTCAAATGACGAAATTACCTCTGGCGCGATTTTTTTTCCAATCAACCCGCCAAATTTCGGCCCATTCTGACGCCGACGAGACTAATGACGAAATTGCCCCTGGCGCGATTTTTGTTTCCAATCAAGCAACCAAATTTCAACGCAATCTGACACCGTTGTGAAAAATGATGAAATTGCCCTTGGCGCGATTTTCGATTCCAATCAACCTGTCAAATTTTTGCCCATTCCCACGGCGTCGCGACAAATGACGAAATTATCCCTAGCGCGATTTTTATTTCCGATCAACCTGTCAAATTTCAGCACATTCCGACAGCATCGCGACAAACGACGATATTACCCCTGGCGCGATTTTTGTTTCCGATCAACCTGTCAAACTTCAGCCCATTCCGACATCGTCGCGACAAATGACGAAATTACCCATGGAGCGAGTTTTGTTACAAATCAACCTGCCAAATTTCAGCTCACTCTGATACCATCATGAAAAGTGACGAAACTGCCCCTAGCGCGATTTTTGCTTCCGATTAACCTATCAAATTTTAGCCCATTCCGACGCCGTCGCGACAAATGATAAAATTGCCCCCAGCACAATTTTTGTTTCCAATCGATGTGCCAAATTTCAGCCCATTCCGAGACCGTCGCGACAAATGACAAAATTGCCCCTGGCGGGACTTTTGTTTCCAATCAACCTGCCAAATTTCAACACATTCCGACTACGTCACGACAAATGACGAAATTGCCATTGGTGCGATTTTTGTTTCCAATCAACCAGCATATTTCGGCCCATTTCGACACCGTCGCGACTAATGACGAAATTGTCCCTGGCGCGATTTTTGTTTCCAATCAACCTACCAA
>NW_019253723.1:18559-21363 GCF_002742605.1 Olea europaea var. sylvestris
GCCCCTGGCCCAGTTTTTGTTTCGAATCAACCTGCCAAATTTCAGCCCAATCTGACACCCTCGTGAAAAATGACGTAATTGCCCCTAGCGCGATTTTCGTTTTCGATCAACCTGTCAAATTTTAACCAATTCCGACACCGTCGCGACAAATGATGAAATTGTCCCTGGCAAGATTTTTGTTTTCGATCAACCTGTCAAATTTCATCACATTCCGACTACGTCACGAAAATTGACGAAATTGCCCCTGGCGCGATTTTTGTTTCCAATCAACATGCCATATTTCGGCCCATTCCGACACCATCGTGACTAATGAAGAAATTGTCCCTGGCGCAATTTTTCTTTCCAATCAACCTACTAAATTTCAGCTGAATCTAACACCGTCCCAAAAAATGACGAAATTGCCCCAGGCGCGATTTTCATTTTCAATCAACCTGTCAAATTTTAGCCCATTCCGACACCGTCGCGACAAATGAAGAAATTGGCCCTAGCGCGATTTTTGTTTCCAATCAACCTTTCAAATTTCAGCCCATTCCGACACCGTCTCTACAAATGACGAAATTGCCCCAGGCACGATTTTTATTTCCAATCAACCAGCCAAATTTCAGCCCATTCTGACACCGTCGTGAAAAATGACGAAATTTCCCTTGGCGCGATTTTTGTTTCCGATCAACCTGTTAAATTTTAGCCCATTTCGACACCGTTGCGACAAATTACGAAATTGCCCCTGGCGCGATTTTTGTTTCTGATCAACCTGTCAAATTTCAGCCCATTCCGACACCGTCGCGACAAGTGATATAATTGTCCCCAGTGCAGTTTTTGTTTCCAATCGATCCGCCAAATTTCAGCCCATTTCGAGATCGTCGCGACAAATGACAAAATTGCCCCTGGCGCAATTTTTGTTTCCAATCTACCTGCCAAATTTCAACACATTTCGACAACGCCATGACAAATGACGAAATTTCCCCTGGCGCGATTTTTGTTTCTAATCAACCTGCCATATTTCGGCCCATTATGATACCGTCGTGAAAAATGACGAAATAGCCCCTGGCGCGATTTTTGTTTCCGATCAACCTGTCAAATTTTAGCCCATTCCGATACCATTGCGACAAATGACAAAATTACCCCCGACGCAATTTTTGTTTCCAATCAATCTACCAAATTTCCATCCAATTAGAGACCATCGTGATAAATGACAAATTTGCCCCTGGCGCGGTTTTTGTTTCGAATCAACCTGCCAAATTTCAGCCCATTCTGACACCGTCGAGACTAATGACAAAATTGCCCCTGGCATGGTTTTCGTTTCCGATCAACCAGTCAAATTTTTGCCCATTCCCACGTCGTCATGACAAATGACGAAATTGCCCCTGCTGCAATTTTTGTATTCAATCAATCTGACAAATTTTGGCCAATTCCGAGAACGTCGCGAGAAATGAAAAAATTGCCCACGACGAAATTTTTGTTTCCAATCAATCTCCCAAATTTTTGCCCATTCTGTCACCGTCGCGAAAAATGACGAAATTGCCCCTGGCGTGATTTTTGTTTCCGATCAACCTGCCAAATTTCAACACATTCCGACAGTGTCACGTCAAATGACGAAATTACCTCTGGCGCGATTTTTATTCCAATCAACCTGCCAAATTTCGGCCCATTCTGACACCAACGATACTAATGACGAAATTACCCCTGGCGCGATTTTTGTTTCCAATCAAGCCACCAAATTTCAACGCAATCTGACACCGTTGTGAAAAATGATGAAATTACCCTTGGCGCGGTTTTCGATTCCAATCAACCTTGTAAATTTTTGCCCATTCCCACGGCGTCGCGACAAATGACGAAATTATCCCTGGCGCGATTTTTATTTCCGATCAACCTGTCAAATTTCAGCACATTCCGACAGCGTCGTGACAAACGACGAAATTACCCCTGGCGCGATTTTTGTTTCCCATCAACCTGTCAAACTTCAGCCCATTCCGACACCGTCGCAACAAATGACGAAATTGCCCATGGAGCGATTTTTGTTACCAATCAACCTGCAAAATTTCAGCTCACTCTGACACCGCCGCGAAAAATGACAAAACTACCCCTAGCGCGGTTTTTGTTTCCGATCAACCAATCAAATTTCAGCCCATTCCGATGCCGTCGCGACAAATGATAAAATTGCCCCCGGCGCAATTTTTGTTTCCAATCGATATGCCAAATTTCAGCCCATTCTGAGACCGTCGCGACAAATGACAAAATTGACCCTGGTGGGACTTTTGTTTCCAATCAACCTGCCAAATTTCAACACAGTCTGACTACGTCACGACAAATGACGAAATTGCTACTGGTGCGATTTTTGTTTCCAATCGACCTGCCATATTTCGGCCCATTTCGACACCGTCGCGACTAATGACGAAATTGTCCCTGGTGCGATTTTTGTTTCCAATCAACCTACCAAATTTTAGCTCAATCTGACACCGTCCCGAAAAATGATGAAATTGCCCCTGACGCGATTTTCATTTCCGATCAACCTGTAAAATTTTAGCCCATTCCGACACAGTCTTGACAAATGACGAAATTGGCCCTGGGCAGTCTTTGTTTCCGATCAACCTATCAAATTTTAGTCCATTCTGACATCGTCGCGACAAATGACGGAATTGCCCCTGGCGCAATTTTTGTTTCCAATCGACCTGCCAAATTTTAGCCCATTCCGGCACCATCGTGAAAAATGACGAAATTGCCCCTAGCACAATTTTTGTTTCCGGTGAACCTGTCTAATTTTAGCCCATTCCGACACCATTGCTACAAATGACGAAATTGCCCTC
>NW_019253723.1:21400-22146 GCF_002742605.1 Olea europaea var. sylvestris
CGATCAACCTGTCAAATTTCAGCCCCTTCTGACACCGTCGCGACAAATGACGAAATTACCCCTAGCGCGATTTTTGTTTCCAATCAATTTGCCAAATTTCAGCCCATTCTGACACCGTCGCGACAAATGAGCAAATTGCCCCTGGCGCGATTTTTGTTTCCGATCAATCTGTCAAATTTCAGCCCATTCCGACACCGTCACGACAAAAGACGAAATTGCCCGTGGCGCGATTTTTTTCCGATGAACCTCTCAAATTTCAGCCCATTCCGACACCGTCACGACAAATGATGAAATTACCCCTGGTGAGATTTTTGTTTCCAATAAACCTGCGAAATTTCAGCTCATTCTGACACTGTCGCGAAAAATGAAAAAACTGCCTCTAGCGCGATTTTTGTTTCCGATCAACCTGTCAGATTTCAGCCCATTCCGATGCCATCGCAACAAATGATAAAATTTTCCTCGATGCAATTTTTGTTTCCAATCCATCTGCCAAATTTCAGCCCATTCCAAGACTGTCGCGACAAATAACAAAATTGCCCCTGGTGTGATTTTTGTTTCCAATCTACCAACCAAATTTCAACACATTCCGACAGCGTCACGACAAATGACGCAATTTCCCCTGGCGTAATTTTTGTTTCCAATCAACCTGCTATATTTCGTCCGATTCTGACACCGTCGCGAAAAATGACGAAATTGCCCCTGGCGAGGTTTTTGTTTCCGATCAACCTGTCAAATTTTAGCCCATT
>NW_019253723.1:28140-32942 GCF_002742605.1 Olea europaea var. sylvestris
TGACGAAATTGTCCCTGGCGCGATTTTTGTTTCCAATCAACCTACCAAATTTCAGCTCAATCTGACACCGTCCCGAAAAATGAAGAAATTGCCCTTGAAGCGATTTTCATTTTCGATCAACCTGTAAAATTTTAGCCCATTCCGACACAGTCGTGACAAATGACGAAATTGGCCCTGGGGCAGTTTTTGTTTCCGATCAACCTATCAAATTTCAGTCCATTTCGACACCATCGCGACAAATGGCAGAATTGCCCCTGCGCGATTTTTGTTTCCAATCGACCTGCCAAATTTCAGCCCATTCTGACACCGTCGCGAAAAATGAAGAAATTACCCCTGCGCGATTTTTGTTTCCGATCAACCTGTTAAATTTCAGCCCATCCCAACACCGTCGCGACAAATGACAAAATTGCCCCTAGCGCAATATTTGTTTCCAATCAACCTGCCAAATTTCAACCCATTCTGACACCGACGCGAAAAATGATGAAATTGCCCCTGGCGCGATTTTTGTTTCCGATCAACCTGTCAAATTTCAGCCCATTCCTACATTGTCACGACAAATGAAAAATTTGCCCCCGGCGCGATTTTTGTTTCCAATAAACCTGTCAAATTTCACCCCATTCCGACACAGTCGCGACAAATAACGAAATCGTCCCTAGCGCGATTTTTGTTTCCGATAAACCAGCCAAATTTCAGCTCACTCTGACACTGTCGCGAAAAATGATGAAACTGCCTCTGGCGCCATTTTCGTTTCCGATCCACCTGTCAAATTTCAGCACATTTCGACACCGTCACGTCAAATGATAAAATTGTCCCCGGCGTAATTTTTTTTTCCAATCGATCTACCAAATTTCAGACCATTCCAAGACCGTCGCGACAAATAACAAAATTGCCCCTGGCGTGATTTTTGTTTCCAATCCACCAATTAAATTTCAACACATTCCGGCAACGTCACGACGAATGACGAAATTTTCTTTGGAGCGATTTTTGTTTCCAATCAACTTGCCATATTTCGTCCCTTTCTGACACCATCGCGAAAAATGACGAAATTGCCCCTAGGGCGATTTTTGTTTCAGATCAACCTGTCAAATTTTAGCCCATTTCGACACCATTGCGACAAATGACGAAATTGCCCCCGACGCGACTTTTGTTTCCAATCAATCTGCTAAATTTCCATCCATTCTGAGACCGTCGCGACAAAAGACAAATTTGGCCCTGGCGCGGTTTTTTTTTTGGAATCAACTTGCCAAATTTCAGCCCAATATGACACCCTCGTGAAAAATGACATAATTGCCCCTGGCATGATTTTCATTTCCGATCAACCTATCAAATTTTAGCCAATTTCGACACCGTCGTGACAAATGAGGAAATTGTCCCTGGCAAGATTTTTGTTTCCGATCAACCTGTCAAATTTCAGCCCATTCCGACACAGTCGCGACAAGTGACGAAATTGCCCCTGGCGTGATTTTTGTTTCCAATCAACCTGCCAAATTTAAGCCCATTCTGACACCGTCGCGAAAAATGACGAAATTGCCCGTGGCACGATTTTTGTTTTCGATCAACCTGTCAAATTTTAGCCCATTCCGACACCATTGCGACAAATGACGAAATTGTCCCCGATGCAATTTTTGTTTCCAATCAATCTGCCAAATTTTCGTCCATTCTGAGACCGTTGCGACAAATGACAAATTTCCCCCTGGCGCAATTTTTGTTTCGAATCAACCTGCCAAATTTCAGCCCATTCCGACACCGTCGAGACTAATGACGAAATTACCCCTGACGCAATTTTCGTTTTCGATCAACCAGTTAAATTTTTGCCCATTCCCACGTCGCCGCAACAAATGAGGAAATTGCCCCTGGTGTAATTTTTGTATCCAATCAATCTGCCAAATTTTGGCCCATTCCGACAACGTCGCGTCAAATGACAAAATTGTCCCCGAGGAAATTTTTGTTTTCAATCAATCTGTCAAATTTTAGCCCATTCCGAGACCGTCGCGACGAATGAAAAAATTGCCCTTGGCCCGATTTTTGTTTCCAATCAACCTGCCAAATTTTAGCCCATTCCGACAACGTCGCGATAAATGACGAAATTGCCCCTGGCGCAATTTTGTTTCCAATCAACCTGGCAAATTTCAGCCCATTCTGACACCGTCGGGAAAAATGACGAAATTGCCCCTGGCGCGATTTTTGTTTCCGATCAACCTGCCAAATTTTAACACATTCCGACAACGTCGCAACAAATGATGAAATTACCTCTGGCGCAATTTTGTTTTCCAATCAACCTGTCAAATTTTGGCCCATTCCGACACAGTCGAGACTAATGAGAAATTGCCCCTGGCGCGATTTTTGTTTGCAATCAACCTGCCAAATTTCAACGCAATTTGACACCGTTGTGAAAAATGACGAAATTGCCCCTAGCGTGGTTTTCGTTTCCGATAAACCAGTCAAATTTCAGCCCATTCCCATGCCGTCACGACAAAGGACGAAATTGTCCCTGGTGCAATTTCTGTATCCAATCAATCTGCCAAATTTCGGCCCGTTCCGACAACGTTGCGACAAATGACAAAATTGCCTCCGTCGAAATTTTTGTTTCCAATCAATCTGCCAAATTTTAGCCCATTTCGAGACCGTCACGACAAATGAAAAATTTGCCTTTGGCGCAATTTTTGTTTCCAATCAACCTGCAAAATTTTTCCCCATTCCCATGCCGTCGCGACAAATGACGAAATTGCCTCTGATGCAATTTTTGTATCCAATCAATCTGCCAAATTTCGGCCCATTCCAACAATGTCGAGATAAATGACAAAATTGCCCCTGGTGAAATTTTTGTTTCCAATTAATCTGCCAAATTTTAGCCCATTCTGACACCGTCACGAAAAACGATGAAATTACCCCTGGCGCGATTTTTGTTTCAGATCAACCTGTCAAATTTTAGCCCATTCCGACACCATTGCGACAAATGACGAAATTACCCCTGACGCAATTTTTTTTTCAATCAATCTACCAAATTTCCATCCATTCAGAGACCGTCGCGATAAATGACAAATTTGCCCCTGGCGCGGTTTTTGTTTCGAATCAACCTGCCAAATTTCAGCCCATTCCGACACCGTCGAGACTAATGACGAAATTACCCCTGGCGTGGTTTTCATTTCCGATCAACCTGTGAAATTTTTACCCATTCCCACGTCGTCGTAACAAATGACGAAATTGCCCCTGCTAAAATTTTTGTATCCAATCAATCTGCCAAATTTCGGCCAATTCCGACAACGTCGCGACAAATGAAAAAATTGCCCTTGGGGAAATTTTTGTTTCCAATCAATCTCCGAAATTTTTGCCCATTTTGTCACCATTACGAAAAATGACGAAATTGCCCCTGGCGCAATTTTTGTTTCCGATCTACTTGACAAATTTCAACACATTCCGACAGCGTCGCGACAAATGACGAAATTACCTCGGGCGCGATTTTTTTTCCAATCAACCTGCCAAATTTCGGCCCATTCTGACACCGGCGAGACTAATGACGAAATTGCCTCTAGCGCGATTTTTGTTTGCAATCAATCTACCAAATTTCAACGCAATCTCACACCGTTGTGAAAAATGATGAAATTGCCCTTGGCGCGATTTTCGATTCCAATCAACCTGTTAAAATTTTGCCCATTCCCACGCCGTCGCGACAAATGACGAAATTACCCCTGGCGCGATTTTTATTTCCGATCAACCTGTCAAATTTCAGCACATTTCGACAACGTCGCGACAAACGATGAAATTACCCTTGTACGAGATTTTTGTTTCCGATCAACCTGTCAAACTTCAGCCCATTCCGAAACCGTCGCGAAAAATGACGAAATTGCCCATGGAATGATTTTTGTTACCAATCAACCTACCAAATTTCAGCTCACTCTGACACCGTCACGAAAAATGATAAAACTGCCCCTAGCGCGGTTTTTGTTTCCGATCAACCTTTCAAATTTCAGCCCATTCCGACGCCATCGTGACAAATGATAAAATTGGCCCCGGCGCAATTTTTGTTTCCAATCGATCTGCCAAATTTCAGCCCATTTCGAGACTGTCGCGACAAATGACAAAATTGCCCCTGGCGGGACTTTTGTTTCCAATCAACCTGCCAAATTTCAAAACATTCCGACTACGTCACGAAAAATAACGAAATTATCGCTAGTGCGATTTTTGTTTCCAATCAACCAGCCATATTTTGGCACATTCCGACACCGTCGCGGCTAATGACGAAATTGTCCCTGGCGTGATTTTTGTTTCTAATCAACCTACCAAATTTCAGCTCAATCTGACACCGTCCCGAAAAAAGAAGAAATTGCACTTGGCACGATTTTCATTTCCGATCATCCTGTCAAATTTTAGCCCATTCCGACACAGTCACGACAAATGACAAAATTGGCCCTGGGGTGATTTTTGTTTCCGATCAACTTATCAAATTTCAGTCCATTCTGACACCGTCGCGACAAATGACGAAATTGCCCCTGGCATGATTTTTGTTTCCAATCGACTTGCCAAATTTCAGCCCATTCTGACACCGTCGCGAAAAATGACGAAATTGCCCCGGCGCGATTTTTGTTTCAGATCAACGTGTCATATTTTAGCCCATTCCAACACCATCGCGACAAATGATGAAATTGCCCCTAGTACGATTTTTGTTTCCAATCAACCTGCCAAATTTCAGCCCATTCTCACACCGACGCGAAAAATGATGAAATTGCCCCTGGGGCGATTTTTGTTTTCGATCAACCTGTCAAATTTCAGCCCATTCCGACACCGTCGCGACAAATGATGAA
>NW_019253723.1:38843-41688 GCF_002742605.1 Olea europaea var. sylvestris
GCCAAATTTTAGCACAATCTGACACCCTCGTGAAAAATGACGTAATTGCCCCAGGTGCGATTTTCGTTTCCGATCAACCTATCAAATTTTAGCCAATTTCGATACTGTCGTGAGAAATGACGTAATTGTCCCTGGCGCAATTTTCGTTTCCGATCAACCCATCAAATTTCAGCCCATTCCGACACCGTCGCGACAAATGACGAAATAGCCCCTTGCGCGATTTTTGTTTCCTATCAACCTGCCAAATTTCAGCCCATTCTAACACCGTCGTGAAAAATGACGAAATTGCCACTGGCGCAATTTTTGTTTCCGATCAACCTGTCAAATTTTAGCCCATTCCGACCCCATTACGAAAAATGACAAAATTGCCTTCGACGCAATTTTTGTTTCCAATCAATCTGCCAAATTTTCGTCCATTCTGAGACAGTCGCGATAAA
This sequence comes from Olea europaea var. sylvestris, assembly GCF_002742605.1. Classification (NCBI taxonomy): domain Eukaryota; kingdom Viridiplantae; phylum Streptophyta; class Magnoliopsida; order Lamiales; family Oleaceae; genus Olea; species Olea europaea. The sequence goes on from NW_019253723.1 coordinate 39,281, forward strand.
TGACAAATTTGCCCCTGGCGCGATTTTTGTTTCGACTCAACTGCCGAATTTCAACCCATTTCGACACCGTCGAGACTAATGACAGAATTGCCCCTGGCGCGGTTTTCGTTTCCGATCAACCAGTCAAATTTTTGCCCATTCCCACGCCGTCGTAACGAATGACGAAATTGCCCCTGGTGCAATTTTTGTATCCAATCAATCTGCCAAATTTTGGCCAATTCCGAACACATTGCGACAAATGACAAAATTGCCCCAGACGAAATTTTTGTTTCCAATCAATATGCCAAATTTCAATCCAATCCGAGAACGTCGCGACAAATTAAAAAATTGCCCTTCGCCCAATTTTTGTTTCCAATCAACCTGCCAAATTTTAGCCCATTCTGACAACGTCGCGATAAATGACGAAATTGCCCCTGGCGCGATTTTCGTTTCCGATCAACCTGCCAAATTTCAACACATTTCGACAATGTCACAACAAATGACAAAATTATCTCTGGCGCGATTTTTGTTTCCAATCAACCTGTCAAATTTCGGCCCATTGCGACACCGTTGAGACTAATGACGAAATTGCCCCTAACACAATTTTTATTTCCAATCAACCTGCCCAATTTCAAAGCAATCTAACACCGTCGTGAAAAATGACGAAATTGCCCCTGGCACAGATTTCATTTCCGATCAACCAGTTAAATTTTTGCCCATTCCCATGTCGTCGCGACAAATGACGAAATTGCCTCCGGTGCAATTTTTGTATCCAATCAATCTACCAAATTTTGGCCCATTCCGATAATGTCGCGACAAATGACAAAATTGCCTTTGGCAAAATTTTTGTTTCCAATCAATCTGCCAAATTTTAGCCCATTCCGAGACCTTCGCGACAAAGGAAAAAATTGCCCGTGGCGCAATTTTTGTTTGCAATCAACCTGCCAAATTTCAGCCCATCCTGACACCGTCACGAAAAATGACGAAATTGCCCCTGGCGCAATTTTTGTTTTCGATCAACCTATCAAATTTTTGCCCATTCTGACACCATTACGACAAATGACGAAATTACCCCCGACGCAATTTTTGTTTTCAATCAATCTGCCAAATTTTCGTCCATTATGAGACCGTCAGGACAAATGACAAATTTGCCCCTGGCGCGATTTTTGTTTCGAATCAACCTGCCAAATTTCAGCCCATTCCGACATCGTCAAGACTAATGACGAAATTGCCCCTGGCGCGGTTTTCATTTCCGATCAACCAGTCAAATTTTTTGCCCATTCCCACGCCGTCGCGACCAATGACAAAATTGCCTCTGGTGTAATTTTTTTATCCAATCAATCTGCCAAATTTCGGCCCATTCTGACGACGTTGTGACAAATGACAAAATTACCTCCGACGACATTTTCGTTTCCAATCAATTTGCCAAATTTTAGCCAATTCCGAGACCGTCGGACAAATGAAAAAATTGCTCCTGGCGCGATTTTTGTTTCCGATCAACCTGCCAAATTTCAACACATTCCGAAAACGTCGCGACAAATGACGAAATTACCTCTGGCGCAATTTTTATTTTCAATCGACGCGCCAAATTTCGGCCCATTCTGACACCGTCGAGACTAATGACGAAATTGCTACTGGCGCGATTTTTGTTTCCAATCAACCTACGAAATTTAAACGCAATCTGACACCGTTGTGAAAAATGATGAAATTGCCCTTGGCGTGGTTTTCTTTTTCCATTCAACCAGTCAAATTTTTGCCCATTCCCACGCCGTCGCGACAAATGACAAAATTATCCCTGGCGTGGATTTTGTTTCCGATCAACCTGTCAAATTTCAGCTCATTCCGACACCGTCACGACAAATGACGAAATTACCCCTGCGCGATTTTTGTTTTCGATCAACCAGTCAAATTTCAGCCCATTTCGACACCGTCACGATAAATGACGAAATTACCCCTAGCGTGATTTTTGTTACCAATCAACCTACCAAATTTCAGCTCATTCTGAAACCGTCGCGAAAAATGACGAAACTGCCCCTGGTGCGNCCTGCCATATTTCGGCCCATTCCGATACCCTCGCGACTAATGATGAAATTGTCCCTGGCGCGATTTTCGTTTTCAATCAACCTGCCAAATTTCAACACATTTCGACAATGTCGCAACAAATGACAAAATTACCTCTGGTGCGATTTTTGTTTCCAATCAACCTGTCAAATTTCGGCCCATTACGACGCCGTCGAGACTAATGACGAAATTGCCCCTAGCACGATTTTTGTTTCCAATCAACCAGCCCAATTTCAAAGCAATCTGACACCGTCGTGAAAAATGACGAAATTGCCCCTGGCACATATTTCATTTTCTATCAACCAGTCAAATTTTTGCCCATTCCCATGCCGTCGCGACAAATAACGAAATTGCCCTCGGTGTAATTT
>NW_019253724.1:0-1208 GCF_002742605.1 Olea europaea var. sylvestris
CGCGCCGGGTGTAATTTCGTCATTTTTCGCGACTGTGTCGGAATGGGCTAAAATTTGACTGGTTGATCGGATACAAAAACTGTTCCGGGGGATATTTCGTCATTTTTCTCGACTGTGTCGGAATTGGCTGAAATTTGGCAGTTTGATCTAAAATAAAAATCGCGCCGGGGCAGTTTCGTCATTTTCCTGACTGTGTCGGAATGTGCTCAAATTTGACAGGTTGATCGGGAACAAAAATCGCGCCGGGTGTAATTTCGTCATTTTTTCCGACTGTGTCGAAATTGGCTAAAATTTGACCGGTTGATCGGATACAAAAACTGCGCTGGGGGCAATATCGTCATTTTTTCGAACGTGTTGGAATGGTCTCAAATTTGACAGGTTGATCGGGACCAAAAATCGCGCAGGGTGTAATTTCGCCATTTTTCGCGATTGTGTCGGAATGGGCTTAAATTTGACATGTTTATCGGGAACAAAAACCGAGCCGGGGGCAATTTCGTCATTTTTCTCGACTGTGTCGGAATTGGCAGAAATTTAGCAGTTTGATCTGAAATAAAAATCGCGCCGGGGGCAATTTCGTCATTTTTCTCGACTGTGTCAGAATGGGCTCAAATTTGACAGGTTGATCGGGAACAAAAACCGCGCCGGGTGTAATTTCGTCATTTTTCGCGACTGTGTCGGAATTGACTAAAATTTGATATGTTTATCAGGAACAAAAATCGCGCCGGGGGCAATTTCGTTGTTTTTCTCGAATGTGTCGGAATTGGCTGAAATTTGGCAGTTTGATCTGAAATAAAAATTGCGCCGGGGGCAATTTCGTCATTTTTTCGACTGTGTCGGAATGGGCTCAAATTTGACATGTTGATCGGGAATAAAAAAACCGCGCGGAGTGTAATTTCGTCCTTTTTCGCGACTGTGTCGGAATGGGCCCAAATTTGACAGGTTGATCGGGAACAAAAATCACGCCGGGGGCAATTTCGTCATTTTTCTCGACTGTGTCGGAATTGGCTGAAATTTGGCAGTTTGATCGGAAATATAAATCGTTCCGGCGGCGATTTCGTCATTTTTCTCGACTGTGTCGGATTGGGCTCAAATTTAACAGGTTTATCGGGGAAAAAAATCGCGCAGGGTGTAATTTCGTTATTTTTCGCGACTGTGTCGGAATTGGCTGAAATTTGGCAGTTTGATCGGAAATAAAAATCGCGCCGGCG
>NW_019253725.1:0-1208 GCF_002742605.1 Olea europaea var. sylvestris
AAAATATAGCGATACTTTTGGATTTAACCCACCCTTTTGCTCACATCGTATGAGGGATTTCGTTCGTTTGTGGATGAACAAGCTCTTGCTTATTTGGAATGCTTGGATTGTAGGCGATCGATGAACTGAGTGTGAATTTTACATCCGGTGTCCGTTTTGGGCCCACAAGTACTTTTCGAAAAATGTGGCGATCCTTTTGGATTGAACCCACCCTTTTTCACGTGATGTATGAGGGATTTCGATCCTTTTTGGAAGAACAAGTACTTGCTTATTTGGAATGCTTGGATTGTAGGCGATCGATGAACTGAGTGTGAATTTTGCATACGGTGTTCATTTGGGGCCCATAAGTACTTTTTGGAAATGTAACGATCCTTTTGGTTTGAACACACCCTTTTTCACGTGATGTATGAGGGATTTCGGTCCTTTGTGGAAGAACAAGCACTTGCTTATTTGGAATGCTTGGATTGTAGGCGATCGAAGAACCGAGTGTGACTTTTGCATACGGTGTCCGTTTTGGGCCCATAAGTACTTTTCGAAAATGTAGCGATCCTTTTGGATTTAAACCACCCTTTTGCTCACATCGTATGAGGGATTTCGATCATTTGTGGATGAACAAGCACTTGCTGATTTGGAATGCTTGGATTGTCCGCTATCGAAGAACTGAGCGTAACTTTTGCATACGGTGTCCGTTTTGGGTCCTTAAGTACTTTTCGAAAATGTACCGACCCTTTTGAATTGAACTCACAGCTTCGCCGTGATGTACGATGGATTTTTCCATTTTTGGAATAACAAGCACTTGCTTATTTGGAACGGTTGGATTGTCGACGATCGAAGATCTGAGTGTGACTTTTGCATACGGTGTTCGTTTTGGGCCCATAAGTACTTTTTGAAAATGTAGCGATGCTCTTGGATCGAACCCATACCTTTTCATCATGTCATACGAGTGATCTCAGCCATTTCTCGAACAACACACAGTTGCTTATTTGGAATGCTTGGATTGTCGGCGATCGAAGAACTGAGTGTCACTTTTGCATAAGGTGTCCGTTTTGGGCCCATAAGTACTTTTCGAAAATGTAGCGGCCCTTTTGAATTGAACTCACAATTTCATCATGATGTATGATAGTATTTGGCCATTTGTGGAAGAACAAGCACTTGCTTATTTGGAACGGTTGGATTGTCGACGATCGAAGAACTGAGTGTGACTTTTG
>NW_019253726.1:0-1208 GCF_002742605.1 Olea europaea var. sylvestris
TAAGTTAATAAAATTAATTTTTTATTATTAGGAATGGATCACGTTCGCTTTCCGAAAGTTTTGTTATCGAAAACGGTAAAAGAAATGGGAAAGCTAAAGAATGGTAGCAGATGGTCAAAGGAGAATCCTTATATTTCAAGAAAGCCTACCTAACCTAACACTATTTATTCTTTTGTTTTTAGCCAACGATTTCGTGAATATTATTGGTTGAATTGATTATTGAAATGGAACGGGTCTTTCTTTCTTCTCTTAATATGTGCTATGCAAGTATAACCTTAATCATGAATACTGAGTATTATTCTCCATTCCAATTAGTTCGGGGTAAATTTCATTTGTGGTTATTGATATTTTAGCAAAATCTCAACAGGTCACCAAACTTTAATGAATTTCAAAGGGGTCGTTGAACTTAGATTTACTTTCATTCGAGTTATTGTATTATAATCTTAAATTCAAATTTTATCACGCTGTTGGTTGTTCTTTTGTCTCTCAAATTAATAAAAATTACTTAACGGACAATAATATTAAAATGATATAATTGAAACAAATTAAAGTTCAACAGAGATTTTTCAAAAGTTCAATGACATAAACTAAAAATTTAGTCCGAATTACCTATTATGTAATTTTAGCCCAAATCTCAAGGAGTTGAGATTAGAAACTAGGCCCCGTTTTGGAGGGATTTTGAGAATTGATTTTTTGACCGTTAGAAAAAAAATGGGATCCACTTGTAAGAGAAGAAGTCAAAAATTACGGTTGAAATAGTGAAATAACAGTTAAAAAATCAATTTTTTGGAGTAAAAAATCATTCCCAAACAGGCTCCTAATAAGAAAGTTTAGCCTTGCGCCAAGCAAGATTGTTGCAAAATAACCAATATAAATGGAAACTAGAGATGTAATCACAACGCAAGTTAAATTCAACAGCTAAAAATTCTTATAAAATTGTTGTGAATTTGAGTGCATTTTGTAGATTAGTAGGGGCACAAATTTCCCCAAGTTAGTAGGTGGACCGCCAAATCAAAACTAGCCTGCCATTAAACGGTTGTAGGACGACAAGGAAATACACTTGTATCTATGTAATAATCAAATATATATTTGGGAACTACGTGATATATGTTCAAGATTAATTTGCCCTCTTGGATATATATATTTATGATCAATTGGTTCACTAAATTTTAATTGTCTTGATTAGGTCACTGAACTTTATTTTATTT
>NW_019253727.1:0-1208 GCF_002742605.1 Olea europaea var. sylvestris
ACCACTTCGATGTGACGTATGAGGGATTTCGGCCATTTTTTGAAAGAACGAGCACTTGCATATTTGGAACGCTTGGAGAGTCGTGCCAGAAGAATTGAGCGTAACTTTTGCACACGCTGTCCGTTTTGGGCCCATAAGTACTTTTTAGAAATGTAGAGACCGTTTTGGATTGAACTCACAACTTCGTCGTGACGTATGAAGGATTTCGGCCATTTTTCGAAATAACGAGCACTTGCATATTTGGAACGCTTGGAGAGTCGGCGTAAGAAGAATTGAGCGTAACTTTTGCACGCGTTGTCCGTTTTGGGACCGTAAGTACTTTTTGAAAATGTAGCGACCGTTTTGGATTGAACTCACAACTTCGTCGTGACGTATGAGGGATTTCGGCCATTTTTCGAAAGAATGAGCACTTGTATATTTGGAACGCTTGGAGGGTCGGCGTAAGAAGAATTGAGCATAACTTTTGCACACGTTTTCCGTTTTGGGCCGATAAGTACTTTTTGGAAATGTAGCGACCGTTTTAGATTGAACTCACAACTTCGTCGTGACGTATGAGGGATTTCGGCCATTTTTCAAAAGAACGAGCACTTGCATATTTGGAACGCTTGGAGAGTCGGCGTAAGAAGAATTGAGCGTAACTTTTGCACAGGTTGTCCGTTTTGGGCCCATAAGTACTTTTTGGAAATGTAACGACTGTTTTGGATTGAACTCACCACTTCGATGTGACGTATGAGGGATTTCAGCCATTTTTCAAAAGAACGAGCACTTGCATATTTGGAACGCTTGGAGAGTCGGCGTAAGAAGAATTGAGCGTAACTTTTGCACAGGTTGTCCGTTTTGGGCCCATAAGTACTTTTTGGAAATGTAACGACTGTTTTGGATTGAACTCACCACTTCGATGTGACGTATGAGGGATTTCAGCCATTTTTCAAAAGAACGAGCACTTGCATATTTGGAACGCTTGGAGAGTCGGCGTAAGAAGAATTGAGCGTAACTTTTGCACAGGTTGTCCGTTTTGGGCCCATAAGTACTTTTTGGAAATGTAGCGACCGTTTTGGATTGAACTCACAACTTCGTCGTGTCGTATGAGTTATTTCGGCCATTTTTTGAAAGAATTGGCACTTACATATTTGGAACGCTTGGAGAGTCGGCGTAAGAAGAATTGAGCGTAACTTTTGCACACGTTGTCCGTTTTGGGCCAATAAGTA
>NW_019253728.1:0-1208 GCF_002742605.1 Olea europaea var. sylvestris
ATTATGTTGTCAAAAAAATATTTTCTTAATTTTTTGTACTCTTAAGATGCTTCGAAATTGTATTTTATTGATAAACTCATATGGAAACTTACCTTGTCAAAACACGTTTATTTTGTTCATCTCATTCAACTAAAATATGTCCCGTCAATCCTTAAAACTCAACACGCTAACATTAACTTAAAAATAACACAACCCGTGCATTGCACGGGCTGACAACTAGTATACTAAAAAAATCTCAATAATCCAACATTTCCATAATTCATGAGAGAATTTAACGCTAATTTGAAAATTCTTGTTTATTAAAATTTAAAATTAACGTCTCTCCCTCTGTCATTAATAATCTCCAACAACGATCACAAAAATTTGCAAACTATACACAAAACTTATTTGTGTATGTATATTACTCTGCATTATCACCGTTGATTGTCAATCGAATGTTAATACGATATGTTAACTAAATTGTGAAATCTTTTTGTAACATACAGGTTGTTCATGTCTATGTTAAGGCTGACGTATCTCATTGTTAATTCAATTATTTTTTTAAAATTAGGACCCTCGAATTGTTAATCAAGAAAGACAAATTCTTTGAATTTGAATTTTCCATCTCCTTTGGTTGGGCTGGACAAAACTCAACCCAACCAACTCAAACCAAACCGATCAATTGGGTTTTTCGAGTTCAATTGGGTTGGATTGGATTGATTAGGTTAGATTTCCGGTTATGAATTAAAATTCAACCTGATGAATTAAAATGAAAATAAAAACCTAAATAGAAACAATAGTGAAGATAAAGTGCTTATAATTCATGAACGTCCATTTTTTACATGGATTGATTGACATGTATATTATATATTAATGCAAAGTTATTTGATGATAAAATAAAAATTAAGGACATGATGATGAAATGAATAAATCCCAAAAAATTGTAAAAAGAAAAAGCTTCATAATTTTAAACGTATTTATATATTAACTTTCAGAGGAAAAAAAATCCTTATACTGGTGTTAAAAAGAGAGATTTTCAAGTAATTTCAAACTTTTAAAAATGGTCTAAACTCAACAAAAAATAATCAGATCAAACTTTAATTGGGCCGAAGTCCAAATCGACCGATCCAAACTTGATTAATTTGGGTTAGGTTGGGTTTAAACTAATAATTAAATTGAGTTGATTTGATTTTTTATCAAACCGACTATATTATATTGGAAAAAAAAAA
>NW_019253729.1:0-1208 GCF_002742605.1 Olea europaea var. sylvestris
CTTCGAAGAAATGAGCGTAACTTTTGCAGACGGGGTCTGTTTTGGGCCCATAAGTACTTTTCGGACATGTAGCGACCCTTTTCAATTGAACTCACAACTTCGTTGTGACGTATGAGGGATTTGACCATTTTTTGAAAAACGTACACCTGCATATTCGGACTGACGATGTTCGAAGAATTGAGCATAACTTTTGCTGACAGTGTCCGTTTTTGGGACCATAAGTACTTTTCGGACATGTAGCGACCCTTTTCAATTGAACTCACAACTTCGTTGTGACGTATGAGGGATTTGACCATTTTTTGAAAAACGTACACCTGCATATTCGGACTGACGATGTTCGAAGAATTGAGCTTAACTTTTGCAGACGGGGTCCGTTTTGGGCCCATAAGTACTTTTCGGACATGTAGCGACCCTTTTCAATTGAACTCACAACTTCGTTGTGACGTATGAGGGATTTGACCATTTTTTGAAAAACGTACACCTGCATATTCGGACTGACGATGTTCGAAGAATTGAGCTTAACTTTTGCAGACGGGGTCCGTTTTGGGCCCATAAGTACTTTTCGGACATGTAGCGACCCTTTTCAATTGAACTCACAACTTCGTCGTGAGGTATGAGGTATTTTGACCATTGTTTGAGGAACGTCCACCTGCATATTCGGACTGACGACGTTCGAAGAATTGAGCATAACTTTTGCTGACAGTGTCCGTTTTTGGGACCATAAGTACTTTTCGGAAGTGCAGCGACCTTTTTAGGTATAGCTCACGATTTCGTAATGACGTATTAGGGTTCTCATCCTTTTTTTGAAGAACGACCACTCGCATATTGGGAACGCTTGGATTGTCGACCTTCGAAGAAATGAGCGTATCTTTTGCAGACGGGGTCCGTTTTGGGCCCATAAGTACTTTTCGAACATGTAGCGACCCTTTTGGATTGAACTCACAACTTCGTCGTGACGCATGAGGGATTTGACCATTTTTTGAAGAACGTTCACCTGCATATTCAGACTGATGACGTTCGAGGAATTGAGCATAACTTTTGCAGACGGTGTTTTTTTGGGACCATAAGTACTTTTCAGAAATGTAGCGACCGTTTTCGATTTAGCTCACGATTTCGTAATGACGAATTAGGGTTCTCACCCCTTTTTTGAAGAACGACCACTCGCATATTGGGAACGCTTGGATTGTCGACCTTCGAAGAAATGAGCG
>NW_019253730.1:0-1208 GCF_002742605.1 Olea europaea var. sylvestris
TCTGGGGGTAGAAAACATAGACAATTACTCATTATCGATTTGAAAAAAACCCTTGAAAACGGGTAAAATTGAAAAATAGATTATACAATCGATTCCTTTGTTATTTTATCGATTTTTTGGATTTTTGCAAGGCAAGTGAGACCAATCCTATTCAAATTATCAGTTTACTAGTTGGACCAATCAGTTTGATTTGATTCTTACAACGATAGTCTTACGGGATAATCCTAAATATGATAGTTACTATTTTGATAATTCAAATCAAATTCATCACTCTAGAATTTGATTATGAAGCTTTCCCACAAATTAGTATCTAAATAATGTTTGATGAACCAACCTGGGTATTAATTCAAAAATTAAATAAAGAAATAAAGATTATGTTCTTTTTATAAAATAAAATTGAAAAACTAGTAAAATTGAAAACCGGGTGAAACCTTCAATTTCTTAGTTATTTTACCCTTTTTTGCCGGGCAACAATACTGCCTAGTATCCAATTCTTATAACAGTGGTCTTAATGGAAACTATAGTGCAAAAATTATCCATTTATAATTTATGGTTTCTTTTTGTAAATTTTCACAGGAGATAAAAGGACTTGTAACAAATTCTATGCCATGAAATGACTTTAATTATTGTTGTGTTTACTCATAATATTGATTCTATGCACCAATATGTACCAAATTACCATTCCATGCAAGAACTCAAAATTTTGAAGTTCATATATCGATAAAGACATGATGAGAAAAACAACAAGTTCACAAATTTTATTAACTTCTAACAAAATTTTTTAAAATTTTGATTTTTTTTAAGCAATACCAAACAAGACTAAAGTAAAGATTACAAAATACATTTTTTTTTACAAAAAAAAAAACAAGAAGTAATAATTGTTGTGTTTCTCTAGCTAGCTTTAAATTTGAAAGAGCATCAATTAAATTGCGCAGTTTGATATAATGAGTGATCTTGAAAATTATTAGCCACAACCACAAGATGAGAAAACCAACAAGTTCACAAATTTTATTAACTTCTAACAAAATTTAATAAAAAATTGATTTTTTTTTTTATTTTTTTAGCAATACCAAACAAGACTAAAGTAAAGATTACAAAAAAGAATTAAAAATACATTTTTTTTTTAAAAAAAAGGCTACTGAAAAGACTATCCAACTCAGCAATAACTCCTTGGGAAAAAGTCATGAATTATCAAATCAATAAGTTCC
>NW_019253731.1:0-1208 GCF_002742605.1 Olea europaea var. sylvestris
TTTGTTCATTTTTGGCGAATTGCTAGTCTAATTCAATCAGAGTCAAGCCAATGAAAAGTGATTTTTTATTTCATGATAACTTCGGGTTTGTTCGTTTTTGGTTAATTACTAGTCTATTCGATTGGAATCAAGCCAGTGAAAACTGCCTTTTCATTTCACGATAACTTCAGGTTTGTTCGTTTTTGGCGAATTACTAGTCTAAATCGATTGGAATCGAGCCAATGGAAAGTGCCTTTTGATTTCATGATAACTTCGGGTTTGTTTATTTTGGCGAATTGCTTGTCTAACTCGATTGGAATTGAGTGAATGAAAAGTTGTTTTTCATTTCATTATAACTTCGCGTTTGTTCATCTCTGGCGAATTGCTAGTCTAATTCGATTGGAATCGAGCGAATGACAAGTTGTTTTTGATTTCATGATATCTTCCAGTTTGTTCATTTTTGCGAATTGCTAGTCCAAATCGATTGGAATCGAGCCAATGAAAAGTGGTTTTGATTTCATGATAACTTCAAATTTGTTCGTTTTCGGCAAATTGCTAGACTAATTTGATTGGAATTGAGCCAATGAATAGTAGTTCTTGATTTCATAATAACCTCGGGTTTGTTCATTTTCGGCGAATTGCTAGTCTAATTCGATTGGAATCGAGCCAATGAAAAGTGGTTTTTCATTTCATGATAACTTCGGGTTTGTTCATTTTTGATGAATTGCTAGTCTAAATCGATTGCAATCGAGCCAATGAAAAGTGGTTTTTCATTTCATGATAACTTCGGGTTTGTTCATTTTTGATGAATTGCTAATCTAAATCGATTGGAATCAAGCAAATGAAAAGTGGCTTTTGATTTCATGATAACTTTAGGTTTGTTCGTTTTAGTGAATTGCTAGTCCAATTCGATTGGAATGGATTTAATGAAAAGTAGTTTTCATTTCATGATAACTTCGGGTTTGTTCTTTTTTGGCGAATTGCTAGTCTAATTTGATTGGAATTGAGCAAATGAAATGTTGGTTTTGATTTCATTACAACTTCGGGTTTGTTCGTTTTTGGCGAATAGCTAGTTTATTCGATTGGAATCGAGCCAATAAAATTTGGTTTCTCATTTCACGATAACTTCAAGTTTGTCATTTTTGGCGCTTTGCTAGTCAAATTTGATTGGAATCGAGATAATGAAATTTGGTTTTTGATTTCATGATAACTTTGGGTTTGTTCATTTT
>NW_019253732.1:0-1208 GCF_002742605.1 Olea europaea var. sylvestris
CTTGGAAATAAAGAGCCTTTTATTAGTACTATCATAGTCCATGACAGCTAAATAGCAAAAGACGTCTAATTTTTTTATTTTTTTCCCCCTATTTTTTCACTGCTATCTTCTTGGAATCAATTGACAATTGGCCTTAAAAGGACAGGTTCATCTAATTTTACATAGTTCATTACCATTGAGTCACGTTACTTGTACAATTATTTCTTACAATATTGATTGACAATCATACTTGTCAATATTACATTCTTCCATTTCAAAAACTGTTTTTAAAATTAATAGACCAAATTTTGACAGCATCAATTTTGTTATCCATTATTGTCAACAACAATTGTACAAATATATTAATTCTATTTCATTACTTGAGCAAAGACTGTAATGCCTCAAAATCTATTTCATTTTTTTTTAATTTTATTTTTGATAAAAATAGACCTAAAGTGTTACAAAATATCTTCTTTATCCAATTTAAGCGGAAATTCACTTTTATTCAAATTTTGAGATTTGATCGATAAATCAATAATGATAAACTGACAATTTAAGTGAAAATTTTCCTATTAAATAAAGTCTTAAAATATTACAATTTCAAACATCAATTTAAGTTTAAAATAGAATGTCAAATGCTCGAACACTAAAAAAAAAAAAAAAAAAACTACAATAACGTGCACAAAGTTTAACATAAAGATAAGACTACTAAATAACGTGCACAAAGTTTAACATAAAGATGTTTTTCAAATAAAAATTGGCAATTATTATTTTTAGAAATTTTACTTGACGACCCCAAAAAATCACTTGGTCAATTTGCCACACATCCACACGAGATGTTCTAATCTAAAAGTTATTGTAAGAGTGAGTATTTTGAAAAACACTCAATAAAAATACATACATATTTTTATTTACGTGATATAAATATAAAATGACATAATGTATGGACATTTTTTAGATTTAGAGCAAGTTGGTCACGATATCCAATAATATAGAGAAATTTCTTAAGAATGACTATATCCTATAGGATTTACATATTCAACTTAACGGTTTATCCCATAGGATTTACGTGAAAATCGACCCAAAGACTTTAAATAAACATCAAGAGAATAAGAATTTACCATTTTTTTTACTATGTATTCTTACCCCATTTGACACCTAAATAACCTAAAAATATAGTTGTAGAATGATATAGAACATAAGATTCCTCCAAGAGTGTGGTGTACATG
>NW_019253733.1:0-1208 GCF_002742605.1 Olea europaea var. sylvestris
AAAAAAAAAGTCATTTTGGAAGGTTATCGTTCAAAAAGACTATTAGTTTGGCTCGTGCTACATTTTCTTCTAAGAAGAATTTAATATTAGTCTCAACTTCAACAAAAGTGCCAATCATGTCCCTAATTAATATTTTCTCTTATTTTTGTCCTAAACCTTTAAAAGATTAATAAGAAGACCCTCTTATTAAAAGGGTGTATGGATTATAAAAATAATTCTAAATTTAGGTGTCCTCAATTGATTTTTTAATAGATTTTAATGAAACCCATTGAAATTTATGTATCCCCAATTGAGATTTTAATGAAATGCAATAAAATCCTTCCAAGTTTAGGCATTCTCAATAAATAGTGAATTTGTACATATTTCATTAATAGAGAGACTTAAAAATTTTGGATGGATATCAAGCTTAAAATATAATCAAATCTTTTGAAATTTTACCATATTTGATGAGATTTTTATAGAATTTGTGAAAATCTATTCAAATCCATGAAATTTATTATGATTTATAATATTCTAAAATTTATCAAAATCTTAGCTAAGGACACCCCAGTAAATTTTTCTTTTTTATCTTTAAATAAAACTAATTCAAAAAATTCAACTCCCTCGTCAACCAACCCACAGATTGCCACCATCATCTAATTACATCAGCTACCACATGATCAAAAGCAAGCTTTTTAAAGGGTGGCAATTGAGCTAGATCCCTTGTGAACCCTTTGGTTCAACTCATGAAATCTGGCTTGCAAGCGGCCTGAGCCAACTTTTGATTGACTACGAGCCAAGCCAAGGTTCATTTTATCTTCATGAACTGAGCCGAGCTCACCACCAAAAGCTTGCGAAAAATCAGCTCACAGGCTCTTCGATGTCGAGCCTGCAACAAACCGACTTTGTGAGGCTCATCTGATTATTATTTTTCCAAATGAATGTATTATAGTGTTTTCCAAATGTATAGTTCATATATAAATCTTGGAATCAAAGCATTTGTGGACTTCATTTTTGGGGGTACTTTTTAAAATGGACATGCCATTTTTCACTTTGACAATTTTCTTACCATTCACCATAATGGCCTACCTTGCGTAAAAGATAAAATTACCCTAATGTATGTTATATAGCGTGTGTTTGGGAGCGATTCCTATCAAATTTTAATGAAAATTTTGACCATTATACACGTAAATGGGCCTCACGTCTGTAAGGAAATTGGCAAAAAAAAA
>NW_019253734.1:0-1698 GCF_002742605.1 Olea europaea var. sylvestris
AGGTTGATCGGAAACAGAAATCGTCCCGGGGGCAATTTCGTCATTTTTTTCGACTGTGTCGGATTTTGGCTATAATTTGACAGGTTGATCGTGAACAAAAATCGCGCCGGGGGCAATTTCGTCATTTTTCTAGACTGTGTCGGAATTGGCTAAAATTTGACAGATTTATCGGAAACAGAAATCGCGTCGAGGGCAATTTCGTCATTTTTCTCGACTGTGTCGGAATTGACTAAAATTTGACGGGTTCATCGGGAACAAAAACCTCGCCGGGGGCAATTTCATCATTCTTCGCGACTGCATCGGAATTGGCTAAAATTTGACAGGTTGATCGGAAACAGAAATCGTCCCGGGGGCAATTTCGTCATTTTTTTCGACTGTGTCGGATTTTGGCTATAATTTGACAGATTGATCGGAAACAAAAATCGCGTCGGGGGTAAATTCGTCATTTTTCGCGACTACGTCGGAATTGGCTAAAATTTGACCGGTTGATCGGAAAAAAAATCGGGCCGGGGGCAATTTCGTCATTTTTCGCGACAGCGTCGGAATTGGCTCAAATTTGATAGGGTGATCGGGAACAAAAACCGAGCCTGGGGCAATTTCGTCATTTTTCTCGACTGTGTCGGATTTGGCTATAATTTGACAGACTGATCGAAAACAAAAATCGCGCCGGGGGCAATTTCGTCATTTTTTGCGACTGTGTCGGCATAGGCTAAAATTTGACCGCTTGATCGGAAACAAAAACTGCGCCGGGGGCAATTTCATCATTTTTCGAGACGGCGTCGGAATTGGCTCAAAACTGACAGGTTGATCGGGAACAAAAATCGCGCCGTGGGCAATTTCGTCATTTTTCTCGACTGTGTCGGAATGGGCTCAAATTTGACAGGTTGATCGGAAACAAAAATCGCGCCGAGGGCATTTTCGTCAATTTTCGCGACGGTGTCGGAATCGGCTAAATTTTGACTGATTGATCGGAAACAAAAATCGCGGCGGGGGCAATTTCGTCATTTTTCAAGATGGTGTCGGAATCGACTAAAATTTGACTAATTGATCGGAAACAAAAATCGCGCCGGGGGCAATTTCGTCATTTTTCGCGACTGTGCCGGAATTGGCTAAAATTTGACAGGTTGATCGGGAACAAAAATCGAGACGAGGGGGCAATTTCGTCATTTGTCTCGACTGTGTCGGAATTAGCTAAAATTTGACATGTGGACCGGAAACAAAAACCGCGCCGGGGGCAATTTCGTCATTTTTTGTGGATGCGTCGGAATTGGCTCAAATTTGACAGGTTGAACAGGAACAAAAATCGCGCCGGGGGTAATTTCGTCATTTTTCTCGACTGTGTCGGAATTGGCTAAAATTTGACAGGTTTATCGGAAACAGAAATCGCGCCGGGGGCAATTTCGTCATTTTTCACGACTGTGTCGAAATTTGCTAAAATTTGACTGGTTGATCGGAAACAAAAACCGCGCCGGGGGCAATTTCGTCATTTTTCGCGACTGTGTCGAAAATTGGCTAAAATTTGACAGGTTGATCGGTAACAAAAACCGCGCCGGGGGCAATTTCGTCATTTTTCTCGACTGTGTCGGAATTGGCTCAAATTTGACAGGTTGATCGGAAACAAAAACCGCGCCGGGGGCAATTTCGTCGTTTTTCTTGACTGTGTCGGAATTGGCTAAAATTTGACAGGTTGATCGGGAA
>NW_019253734.1:4841-8412 GCF_002742605.1 Olea europaea var. sylvestris
CGCGCCGGGGGAAATTTCGTCATTCTTCTCGACTGTGTCGGAATTGTCTAAAATTTGACAGGTTGATCGGGAACAAAAATCGCGCCGGGGGCAATTTCGTCATTTTTCTCGACTGTGTCGGAATTGACTAAAATTTGACGGGTTCATCGGGAACAAAGACCTCGCCGGGGGCAATTTCATCATTCTTCGCGACTGCATCGGAATTGGCTAAAATTTCACAGGTTGATCGGAAACAGAAATCGTCCCGGGGGCAATTTCGTCATTTTTTTCGACTGTGTCGGATTTTGGCTGTAATTTGACAGATTGATCGGAAACAAAAATCGTGCCGGGGGTAATTTCGTCATTTTTGCGACTACGTCGGAATTGGCTAAAATTTGACCGGTTGATCGGAAAAAAAACCGCGCCGGGGGCAATTTCGTCATTTTTCGCAACTGCGTCGGAATTGGCTCAAATTTGATAGGGTGATCGGGAACAAAAATCGAGCCTGGGGCAATTTCGTCATTTTTCTCGACTTTGTCGGATTTGGCTATAATTTGACAGATTGATCGAAAACAAAAATCGCGCCGGGGGCAATTTCGTCATTTTTTGCGACTGTGTCGGCATAGGCTAAAATTTGACCGCTTGATCGGAAACAAAAACTGCGCCGGGGGCAATTTCGTCATTTTTCGAGACTGCGTCGGAATTGGCTCAAAATTGACAGGTTGATCGGGAACAAATATCGCGCCGTGGGCAATTTCGTCATTTTTCTCGACTGTGTCGAAATTGGCTAAAATTTGACAGGTTGATTTAAAACAAAAACCGCGCCGGGGGAAATTTCGTCATTCTTCTCGACTGTGTCGGAATTGTCTAAAATTTGACAGGTTGATCGGGAACAAAAATCGCGCCGGGGGCAATTTCGTCATTTTTCGCGACTGTGCCGGAATTAGCTAAAATTTGACAGGTTGATCGGGAACAAAAACCGCGACGGGGGGCAATTTCGTCATTTTTCTCGACTGTGTCGGAATTAGCTAAAATTTGACAGGTTGACCGGAAACAAAAACCGCGCCAGGGGCAATTTCGTCATTTTTCGTGAATGCGTCGGAATTGGGTCAAATTTGACAGGTTGATCAAGAACAAAAATTGCGCCGGGGGCAATTTCGTCATTTTTCTCGACTGTGTCGGAATTGGCTAAAATTTGACAGGTTTATCGGAAGCAGAAGCCGCGCCGGGGGCAATTTCGTCATTTTTCTCGACTGTGTCGAAATTGGCTAAAATTTGACTGGTTGATCGGAAACAAAAACCGCGCCGGGGGCAATTTCGTCATTTTTCGCGACTGTGTCAAAAATTGGCTAAAATTTGATAGGTTGATCGGTAACAAAAACCGCGCCGGGGGCAATTTCGTCATTTTCTCGACTGTGTCGGAATTGTCTAAAATTTGACAGGTTGATCTGGAACAAAAATCGCGCCGGGGGCAATTTCGTCATTTTTCGCGACTGTGTCGGAATTGACTAAAATTGGATGGGTTCATCGGGAACAAAAACCGCGCCAGGGGCAATTTCGTCATTTTTCAAGACTGTGTCGGAATTGGCTAAAATTCTACAGGTTGATCGGGAACAAAAATCGCGTCGAGGGCAATTTCGTCATTTTTCGTGACTGCGTCGGAATTGGCTCAAATTTGACAGGTTGATCGGGAACAAAAACCACGCCGGGGGCAATTTCGTCATTTTTCTCGACTGTGTCGGAATTGGCTCAAATTTGACAGGTTAATCGGAAACAAAAACCGTGCCGGGGGCAATGTCGTCGTTTTTCTTGACTGTGTCGGAATTGGCTAAAATTTGACAGGTTGATCGGGAACAAAAATCGCGCCGGGGGTAATTTCGTCATTTTTCGCGACTGCGTCGGAATTGGCTCAAATTTGTCGGGTTGTTGGGAACAAAAATCGCGCCGGGGGCAATTTCGTAATTTTTCTAGACTGCGTCGAAATTGGCTAAAATTTGACCGATTGATCGGGAACAAAAACCGCACTGGGGGAATTTCGTCATTTTTCACGACTGTATCGGAATTGGCTAAAATTTGACAGGTTGATCGGGAACAAAAACCACGCCGGGGGCAATTTCGTCATTTTTCGCGACTGCGTCGGAATTGGCTCAAATTTGACTGGTTGATCGGGAACAAAAACCGCACCGGGGCAATTTCGTCATTTTTCTCGACTGTGTCGAAATTGGCCAAAATTTGATCGGTTGATCGGAAAAAGAGACCGCGCCGGGGGCAATTTCGTCATTTTTCTCGACTGTGTCGGATTCGGCTTAAATTTGACAGGTTTATCGGGAACAAAAACCGCGCCGGGGGCAATTTGTCATTTTTCCCGACTGTGTCGCAATTAGCTAAAATTTGACAGGTTGACCGGAAACAAAAACTGCGCCGGGGGCAATTTCGTCATTTTTCGCGACTGCGTCGGAATTAGCTCAAATTTGACAGGTTGATCGGGAACAAAATCCGCCCCGGGGGCAATTTCGTCATTTTTGTCGACTGTGTCGGAATTGGCTGAAATTTGACAGGTTGATCGGGAACAAAAATCGCGCCGGGGGCAATTTCGTCATTTTTCGCGACTGTGTCGGAATTGGCTCAAATTTGACAGGTTGATCGGGAACAAAAACCACGCCGGGGGCAATTTCGTCATTTTTCTCGATTGTGTCGGAATTGGCTCAAATTTGATAGGTTGATCGGTAACAAAAATCGCGCCGGGGGCAATTTCGTCGTTTTCCTTGACTGTGTCGGAATTGGCTAAAATTTGACAGGTTGATCGGGAACAAAAATCGCACCGGGGGCAATTTCGTAATTTTTCGCGGCTGCGTCGGAATTGGCTCAAATTTGCCTGGTTGTTGGGAACAAAAATCGCGCCGGGGGCAATTTCGTAATTTTACTAGACTGCGTCGAAATTGGCTCAAATTTGCCGGGTTGTTGGGAACAAAAATCGCGCCGGGGGCAATTTCGTCATTTTTGCTCGACTGCGTCGATATTGGCTAAAATTTGACCGGTTGATCGGGAACAAAAATCGCGCCGGGGGCAATTTTGTCATTTTTCTCGATTGTGTCGGAATTGGCTCAAATTTGACAGGTTGATCGGAAACAGAGACCGCTTCGGGGGCAATTTCGTCATTTTTCTCGACTGTGTCGGATTTTGCTTAAATTCGACAGGTTGATCGAGAACAAAAATCGCGTCGGCGGCAATTTCGTCATTTTACTCGACTGTGTCGGAATTGGAAAAATTTTGACAGGTTGATCGTGGACAAAAATCGCGCCAGAGACTATTTCGTCATTTTTTGCGATTGTGCCGGAATTGGTTAAAATTTGACTGGTTGATAGGGAACAAAAACCGCGCCGGGGGCAATTTGTCACTTTTCTCGACTGTGTCGCAATTAGCTAAAATTTGATAGGTTGACCGGAAACAAAAACTGCGCCTGGGGCAATTTCGTCATTTTTCGCGACTGCGTCGGAATTGGCTCAAATTTTACAGGTTGATCAGAAACAAAAATCGCGCCGGAGGCAATTTCGTCATTTTTCTTGACTGTGTCGGAATTGGCTAAAATTTG
>NW_019253734.1:13074-23430 GCF_002742605.1 Olea europaea var. sylvestris
GGGGCAATTTCGTCATTTTTTTCGACTGTGTCGGATTTTGGCTATAATTTGACAGATTGATCGGAAACAAAAATCGCGCCGGGGGTAATTTCGTCATTTTTTGCGACTACGTCGGAATTGGCTAAAATTTGACCGGTTGATCGGAAAAAAAACCGCGTCGGGGGCAATTTCGTCATTTTTCGCGACTGCGTCGGAATTGGCTCAAATTTGATAGGGTGATCGGGAACAAAAATCGAGCCTAGGGCAATTTCGTCATTTTTCTCGACTGTGTCGGATTTTGCTATAATTTGACAGATTGATCGAAAACAAAAATCGCGCCGGGGGCAATTTCGTCATTTTTTGCGACTGTGTCGGTATAGGCTAAAATTTGACCGCTTGATCGGAAACAAAAACTGCGCCGGGGGCAATTTCGTCATTTTTCGAGACTGCGTCGAAATTGGCTCAAAATTGACTGGTTGATCGGGAACAAAAATCGCGCCGTGGGCAATTTCGTCATTTTTCTCGACTGTGTCGGAATTGGCTAAAATTTAACAGGTTGATTGAAAACAAAAACCGCGCCGGGGGAAATTTCGTCATTCATCTCGACTGTGTCGGAATTGTCTAAAATTTGACAGGTTGATCGGGAACAAAAATCGCGCCGGGGGCAATTTCGTCATTTTTCACGACTGTGCCGGAATTGGCTAAAATTTGATAGGTTAATCGGGAACAAAAACCGCGACGGTGGCAATTTCGTCATTTTTCTCGACTGTGTCGGAATTAGCTAAAATTTGACAGGTTGACCGCAAACAAAAACCGCGCCGGGGGCAATTTCGTCATTTTTCGTGAATGCATCGGAATTGGCTCAAATTTAAAAGTTTGATCGGGAACAAAAATCGCGCCGGGGGCAATTTCGTCATTTTTCTCGACTGTGTCGGAATTGGCTCAAATTTGACAGGTTCATCGGGAACAAAAATCGCGCCTGGGGCAATTTCGTCATTTTTCGCGTCTGTGCCGGAATTGGCCAAAATTTGACAGGTTGATCGGGAACAAAAACCGCGACGGGGGCAATTTCGTCATTTTTCTCGACTGTGTCGCAATTAGCTAAAATTTGACAGGTTGACCGGAAACAAAACCCGCGCCTGGGGCAGTTTCGTCATTTTTCGCGACTGTTTCGAAATTGGCTAAAATTTGACAGGTTGATCGAAAACAAAAACCGCGCCGGGGGCAGTTTCGTCATTTTTCGAGAATGCGTCGGAATTGGCTAAAATTTGACAGGTTGATCGGAAACAAAAACCGCGCCGGGGGCAATTTCGTCATTTTTCACGACTGTGCTGGAATTGGCCAAAATTTGACAGGTTGATCGGGAACAAAAACCGCGACGGGGGCAATTTCGTCATTTTTCTCGACTTGTTCGGAATTAGCTAAAATTTGACAGGTTGACCGGAAACAAAAACCGCGCCTGGGGCAGTTTCGTCATTTTTCGAGAATGCGTCGGAATTGGCTAAAATTTGACAGGTTGATGGGAACAAAAATCGTGCCAGGGGCAATTTCGTAATTTTTTGCGACTGTGTCGGAATTGGCCAAGATTTGACAGGTTGATCGGGAATAATAACCGCGACGGGGGCAATTTCGTCATTTTTCTCGACTGTGTCGGAATTAGCTAAAATTTGACAGGTTGACCGGAAACAAAAATCGCGTCGGGGGCAATTTCGTCATTTTTCGAGAATGCGTCGGAATTGGCTCAAATTTGACAGGTTGATCGGGAACAAAAACCGCGCCGGGGGCAATTTCGTCATTTTTCTCGACTGTGTCGGAATTGGCTAAAATTTGACAGGTTTATCGGAAACAGAAACCGCTCCGGGGGCAATTTCTTCATTTTTCTCGACTGTGTCGAAATTGGCTAAAATTTGACAGGTTGATCGGGAACAAAAATCGCGCCGTGGGCAATTTCGTCATTTTTCTCAACTGTGTCGGAATTTGCTGAAATTTGACAGGTTGATCGCGAACAAAAACCACGCCGGGGGAAATTTCGTCATTTTTCTCGACTGTGTCGGAATTGTCTAAAATTTGACAGACTGATCGGGAACAAAAATCGCGCCGGGGGCAATTTCGTCATTTTTCGAGAATGCGTCGGAATTGGCTCAAATTTGACAGGTCGATCGGGAACAAAAATCGCGCCGGGGGCAATTTCGTCATTTTTCTCGACTGTGTCGGAATTGGCTAAAATTTGACATGTTTATCGGAAACAGAAACCGCTCCGGGGGCAATTTCGTCATTTTTCTCGACTGTGTCGAAATTGGCTAAAATTTGATAGGTTGATTGGGACCAAAAATCGCGCCAGGGGCAATTCCGTCATTTTTCGCGACTGTGTCGGAATTGGCAAAAATTTGACAGGTTGATCGGAAACAAAAACCGCGCCGGGGGCTATTTCGTCATTTTTCGCGACTTTGTCGGAATTGGCTAAAATTTGACAGGTTGATCGGAAACAAAAACCGCGTCGGGGGCAATTTCGTCATTTTTCTCGACTGTGTCGAAATTTTCTAAAATTTGACAGGTTGATCGGGAACAAAAATCGCGCCGTGGGCAATTTCGTAATTTTTCTCGACTGTGTCGGAATTTGCTGAAATTTGACAGGTTGATCGGGAACAAAAACCACGTCGGGGGAAATTTCGTCATTTTTCTCGACTGTGTCGGAGTTGTCTAAAATTTGACAGACTGACCGGGAACAAAAATCGCGCCGGGGGCAATTTCGTCATTTTTCGCGACTGTGTCGGAATTTGCCAAAATTTGACGGGTTGATCGGGAACAAAAATCGCGCCAGGGGCAATTTCGTCATTTTTCGCGACTGTGCCGGAATTGGCCAAAATTTGACAGGTTGATCGGGAACAAAAATCGCGCCGGAAGCAATTTCGTCATTTTTCTCGACTGTGCCGGAATTAGTTAAAATTTCACAGGTTGACCGGAAACAAAAACTGCGCCGGGGGCAATTTCGTCATTTTTCGCGACTGTGCCGGAATTGGCCAAAATTTGACAGGTTGATCGGGAACAAAAACCGCGACGGGGGCAATTTCGTCATTTTTCTCGACTGTGCCGGAATTAGTTAAAATTTCACAGGTTGACCGGAAACAAAAACTGCGCCGGGGGCAATTTCGTCATTTTTCGAGAATGCGTCGGAATTGGCCAAAATTTGACAGGTTGATCGGGGACAAAAATCGCGCCAGGGACAATTTCGTCATTTTTTGCGACTGTGTCGGAATTGGCCAAGATTTGACAGATTGATCGGGAACAATAACCGCGACGGGGGCAATTTCGTCATTTTTCTCGACTGTGTCGAAATTAGCAAAAATTTGACAGGTTGACCGGAAACAAAAACCGCGCCGGGGGCAATTTCGTCATTCTTCGAGAATGCGTCGGAATTGGCTCAAATTTGACAGCTTGATCGTGAACAAAAATCGCGCCGGGGGCAATTTCGTCATTTTTCTCGACTGTGTCGGAATTGGCTAAAATTTGACAGGTTTATCGAAAACAGAAACCGCTCCGGGGGCAATTTCGTCATTTTTCTCGACTGTGTCGAAATTGGCTAAAATTTGACAGGTTGATCGGGAACAAAAATCGCGCCAGGGGCAATTTCGTCATTTTTCGCGACTGTGTCAGAATTGGCAAAAATTTGACAGGTTGATCGGAAACAAAAATCGCGCCGGGGGCAAATTCGTCATTTTTCGCAACTTTGTCGGAATTGGCTAAAATTTGACAGGTTGATCGGAAAAAAAAATCGCGCCGGGGGCAATTTCGTCATTTTTCTCGACTGTGTCGGAATTAGCTAAAATTTGACAGGTTGAGCGGAAAAAAAAACCGCGCCGGGGGCAATTTCGTCATGGGCAATTTCGTCATTTTTCGCGTCTGTGCCGGAATTGGCCAAGATTTGACAGATTGATCGGGAACAATAACCGCGACGGGGGCAATTTCGTCATTTTTCGCGTCTGTGCCGGAATTGGCCAAGATTTGACAGATTGATCGGGAACAATAACCGCGACGGGGGCAATTTCGTCATTTTTCGCGTCTGTGCCGGAATTGGCCAAGATTTGACAGATTGATCGGGAACAATAACCGCGACGGGGGCAATTTCGTCATTTTTCGCGTCTGTGCCGGAATTGGCCAAGATTTGACAGATTGATCGGGAACAATAACCGCGACGGGGGCAATTTCGTCATTTTTCGCGTCTGTGCCGGAATTGGCCAAGATTTGACAGATTGATCGGGAACAATAACCGCGACGGGGGCAATTTCGTCATTTTTCGCGTCTGTGCCGGAATTGGCCAAGATTTGACAGATTGATCGGGAACAATAACCGCGACGGGGGCAATTTCGTCATTTTTCGCGTCTGTGCCGGAATTGGCCAAGATTTGACAGATTGATCGGGAACAATAACCGCGACGGGGGCAATTTCGTCATTTTTCGCGTCTGTGCCGGAATTGGCCAAGATTTGACAGATTGATCGGGAACAATAACCGCGACGGGGGCAATTTCGTCATTTTTCGCGTCTGTGCCGGAATTGGCCAAGATTTGACAGATTGATCGGGAACAATAACCGCGACGGGGGCAATTTCGTCATTTTTCGCGTCTGTGCCGGAATTGGCCAAGATTTGACAGATTGATCGGGAACAATAACCGCGACGGGGGCAATTTCGTCATTTTTCGCGTCTGTGCCGGAATTGGCCAAGATTTGACAGATTGATCGGGAACAATAACCGCGACGGGGGCAATTTCGTCATTTTTCGCGTCTGTGCCGGAATTGGCCAAGATTTGACAGATTGATCGGGAACAATAACCGCGACGGGGGCAATTTCGTCATTTTTCGCGTCTGTGCCGGAATTGGCCAAGATTTGACAGATTGATCGGGAACAATAACCGCGACGGGGGCAATTTCGTCATTTTTCGCGTCTGTGCCGGAATTGGCCAAGATTTGACAGATTGATCGGGAACAATAACCGCGACGGGGGCAATTTCGTCATTTTTCGCGTCTGTGCCGGAATTGGCCAAGATTTGACAGATTGATCGGGAACAATAACCGCGACGGGGGCAATTTCGTCATTTTTCGCGTCTGTGCCGGAATTGGCCAAGATTTGACAGATTGATCGGGAACAATAACCGCGACGGGGGCAATTTCGTCATTTTTCGCGTCTGTGCCGGAATTGGCCAAGATTTGACAGATTGATCGGGAACAATAACCGCGACGGGGGCAATTTCGTCATTTTTCGCGTCTGTGCCGGAATTGGCCAAGATTTGACAGATTGATCGGGAACAATAACCGCGACGGGGGCAATTTCGTCATTTTTCGCGTCTGTGCCGGAATTGGCCAAGATTTGACAGATTGATCGGGAACAATAACCGCGACGGGGGCAATTTCGTCATTTTTCGCGTCTGTGCCGGAATTGGCCAAGATTTGACAGATTGATCGGGAACAATAACCGCGACGGGGGCAATTTCGTCATTTTTCGCGTCTGTGCCGGAATTGGCCAAGATTTGACAGATTGATCGGGAACAATAACCGCGACGGGGGCAATTTCGTCATTTTTCGCGTCTGTGCCGGAATTGGCCAAGATTTGACAGATTGATCGGGAACAATAACCGCGACGGGGGCAATTTCGTCATTTTTCGCGTCTGTGCCGGAATTGGCCAAGATTTGACAGATTGATCGGGAACAATAACCGCGACGGGGGCAATTTCGTCATTTTTCGCGTCTGTGCCGGAATTGGCCAAGATTTGACAGATTGATCGGGAACAATAACCGCGACGGGGGCAATTTCGTCATTTTTCGCGTCTGTGCCGGAATTGGCCAAGATTTGACAGATTGATCGGGAACAATAACCGCGACGGGGGCAATTTCGTCATTTTTCGCGTCTGTGCCGGAATTGGCCAAGATTTGACAGATTGATCGGGAACAATAACCGCGACGGGGGCAATTTCGTCATTTTTCGCGTCTGTGCCGGAATTGGCCAAGATTTGACAGATTGATCGGGAACAATAACCGCGACGGGGGCAATTTCGTCATTTTTCGCGTCTGTGCCGGAATTGGCCAAGATTTGACAGATTGATCGGGAACAATAACCGCGACGGGGGCAATTTCGTCATTTTTCGCGACTGTGTCAGAATTGGCAAAAATTTGACAGGTTGATCGGAAACAAAAATCGCGCCGGGGGCAATTTCGTCATTTTTCGCAACTTTGTCGGAATTGGCTAAAATTTGACGGGTTGATCGGAAAAAAAAACCGCGCCGGGGGCAATTTCGTCATTTTTCTCGACTGTGTCGAAATTGTCTAAAATTTGACAGGTTGATCGGGAACAAAAATTGCGCCGGGGGCAATTTCGTCATTTTTCGAGACTGTGTCGGAATTTGCTGAAATTTGACAGGTTGATCGGAACAAAAACCACGCCGGGGGCAATTTCGTCATTTTTTTCGACTGTGTCGAAATTGTCAAAAATTTGACAGACTGATCGGGAACAAAAATCGCGCCGGGGGCAATTTCGTCATTTTTCGCGACTGTGCCGGAATTGGCTAAAATTTGACAGGTTGATCGGGAACAAAAACCGCGACATGGGCAATTTCGTCATTTTTCTCGACTGTGTCGGAATTTGCTGAAATTTGACAGGTTGATCGGAACAAAAACCACGCCGGGGGAAATTTCGTCATTTTTTTCGACTGTGTCGGAATTGTCAAAAATTTGACAGACTGATCGGGAACAAAAATCTCGCCGGGGGCAATTTCGTCATTTTTCTCGACTGTGTCGAAATTGGCCAAAATTTGACGGGTTGATCGGGAACAAAAATCGCGCCAGGGGCAATTTCGTAATTTTTCGCGACTGTGCCGGAATTGGCCAAGATTTGATAGGTTGATCGGGAACAATAACCGCGACGGGGGCAATTTCGTCATTTTTCTCGACTGTGACGGAATTAGCTAAAATTTGACAGGTTGACCGGAAACAAAAACCGCGCCGGGGGCAATTTCGTCATTTTTCGAGAATGCGTCGGAATTGCCTCAAATTTGACAGGTTGATCGGGAACAAAAATCGCGCCGTGGGCAATTTCGTCATTTTTCTCGACTGTGTCGGAATTTGTGAAATTTGACAGGTCGATCGGGAACAAAAACCACGGTGGGGGCAATTTCGTCATTTTTCTCGACTGTGTCGGAATTTGTGAAATTTGACAGGTCGATCGGGAACAAAAACCACGCTGGGGGAAATTTCGTCATTTTTCTCGACTGTGTCGGAATTGTCTAAAATTTGACAGACTAATCGGGTACAAAAACCGCTCCGGGGGCAATTTCGGCATTTTTCGCGACTTTGTCGGAATTGACTAAAATTTGACAGGTTGATCGGAAACAAAAACCATTCCGGGGGCAATTTCGTCATTTTTCTCGACTGTGTCGGAATTGTCTAAAATTTGACAGATTGATCTGGAACAAAAATCTCGCCGGGGGCAATTTTGTCATTTTTCGCGTCTGTGCCGGAATTGGCCAAAATTTGACGACTTGATCGGGAACAAAAACCGCGACGGGGGCAATTTCGTCATTTTTCTCGACTGTGTCGGAATTAGCAAAAATTTGACAGGTTGCCCGGAAACAAAAACCGCGCCGGGGGCAATTTCGTCATTTTTCGCGACTGTGCCGGAATTGGCTAAAATTTGACAGGTTGATCGGGAACAAAAGCCGCGCCGGGGGCAATTTCGTCATTTTTCGCGACTGTGCCGGAATTGGCTAAAATTTGACAGGTTGATCGGGAACAAAAGCCGCGCCGGGGGCAATTTCGTCATTTTTCGCGACTGTGCCGGAATTGGCTAAAATTTGACAGGTTGATCGGGAACAAAAGCCGCGCCGGGGGCAATTTCGTCATTTTTCGCGACTGTGCCGGAATTGGCTAAAATTTGACAGGTTGATCGGGAACAAAAGCCGCGCCGGGGGCAATTTCGTCATTTTTCGCGACTGTGCCGGAATTGGCTAAAATTTGACAGGTTGATCGGGAACAAAAGCCGCGCCGGGGGCAATTTCGTCATTTTTCGCGACTGTGCCGGAATTGGCTAAAATTTGACAGGTTGATCGGGAACAAAAGCCGCGCCGGGGGCAATTTCGTCATTTTTCGCGACTGTGCCGGAATTGGCTAAAATTTGACAGGTTGATCGGGAACAAAAACCGCGACAAGGGCAATTTCGTCATTTTTCTCGACTGTGTCGTTGACAGGTTGACCGGGAACAAAAATCGTGACGGAGGAAATTTCGTCATTTTTCTCGACTGTGTCGGATTTAGCTAAAATTTGATAGGTTGACCGGAAACAAAAATCGTGCTGGGGGAAATTTCGTCATTTTTCTCGACTGTGTCGGAATTGGCCAAAATTTGACTGGTTGATCGGGAACAAAAATCGCGCCAGGGGCAATTTCGTCATTTTTCGCGACTGTGCCGGAATTGGCCAAGATTTGACAGGTTGATCGGGAACAATAACCGCGACGGGGGCAATTTCGTCATTTTTCTCGACTGTGTCGAAATTAGCTAAAATTTGACAGGTTGACCGGAAACAAAAACATCGCCGGGGGCAATTTCGTCATTTTTCGAGAATGCGTCGGAATTGGCTCAAATTTGACAGGTTGATCGGGAACAAAAACCGCGCCGGGGGCAATTTTGTCATTTTTCTCGACTGTGTCGAAATTGTCTAAAATTTGACAGGTTGATCGGGAACAAAAATCGCGCTAGGGGCAATTTCGTCATTTTTCGCGACTGTGTCGGAATTGGCAAAAATTTGACAGGTTGATCGGAAATTAAAACCGCGCCGGGGGCAATTTCGTCATTTTTCGCGACTATGTCGGAATTGTCTACAATTTGACTCGTTGATCGGGAACAAAAACAGCGCCGGGGGCAATTTCGTCATTTTTCGCGACTATGTCGGAATTGTCTACAATTTGACTCGTTGATCGGGAACAAAAACAGCGCCGGGGGCAATTTCGTCATTTTTCGCGACTATGTCGGAATTGTCTACAATTTGACTCGTTGATCGGGAACAAAAACAGCGCCGGGGGCAATTTCGTCATTTTTCGCGACTATGTCGGAATTGTCTACAATTTGACTCGTTGATCGGGAACAAAAACAGCGCCGGGGGCAATTTCGTCATTTTTCTCGACTGTGTCGGAATTGTCTAAAATTTGACAGACTGATCGGGAACGAAAATCGCGCCGGGGGCAATTTCGTCATTTTTCGCGACTGTGCCGGACTTGGCTAAAATTTGACAGGTTGATCGAGAACAAAAACCGCGACAAGGGCAATTTCGTCATTTTTCTCGACTGTGTCGTTGACAGGTTGACCGGGAACAAAAATCGGGACGGAGGAAATTTCGTCATTTTTCTCGACTATGTCGGATTTAGCTAAAATTTGATAGGTTGACCGGAAACAAAAATCGTGCTGGGGGAAATTTCGTCATTTTTCTCGACTGTGTCGGAATTGGACAAAATTTGACTGGTTGATCGGGAACAAAAATCGCGCCAGGGGCAATTTCGTCATTTTTCGCGACTGTGCCGGAATTGGCCAAGATTTGACAGGTTGATCGGGAACAATAACCGCGACGGGGGCAATTTCGTCATTTTTCTCGACTGTGTCGGAATTAGCTAAAATTTGACAGGTTGACCGGAAACAAAAACATCGCCGGGGGCAATTTCGTCATATTTCGAGAATGCGTCGGAATTGGCTCAAATTTGACAGGTTGATCGGGAACAAAAACCGCGCCGGGGGCAATTTCGTCATTTTTCTCGACTGTGTCGGAATTGGCTAAAATTTGACAGGTTGATCGGGAACAAAAACCGCGCCGGGGGCAATTTCGTCATTTTTCTCGACTGTGTCGGAATTGGCAAAAATTTGACGGGTTTATCGGAAATGGAAACCGCTCCGGGGGCAATTTCGTCATTTTTCTCGACTGTGTCGAAACTGGCTAAAATTTGACAGCTTGATCGGGAACAAAAATCGCGCCAGGGGCAATTTCGTCATTTTTCGCGACTGTGTCGGAATTGGCAAAAATTTGACAGGTTGATTGGAAATTAAAACCGCACCGGGGGCAATTTCGTCATTTTTCGAGACTTCGTTGGAATTGGCTAAAATTTGACAGGTTGATCGGAAACAAAAACCGCGCCCGGGGCAATTTCGTCATTTTTCTCGACTGTGTCGGAATTGGCTGAAATTTGGCAGTTTGATCTGAAATAAAAATCGCGCAATGGGCAATTTCGTCATTTTTCTCGACTGTGTCTGAATGGGCTCAAATTTGACAGTTTGATCGGAAACAAAAATCGATCCGGGGGCAATTTCGTCATTTTTCTCGACTGTGTCGGAATTGGCTAAAATTTGACAG
>NW_019253734.1:23541-34810 GCF_002742605.1 Olea europaea var. sylvestris
GCCGGAATTGGCTAAAATTTGACAGGTTGATCGGGAACAAAAACCGCGACAAGGGCAATTTCGTCATTTTTCTCGACTGTGTCGTTGACAGGTTGACCGGGAACAAAAATCGCGACGGAGGAAATTTCGTCATTTTTCTCGACTGTGTCGGATTTAGCAAAAATTTGACAGGTTGACCGGAAACAAAAATCGTGCTGGGGGAAATTTCGTCATTTTTCTCGACTGTGTCGGAATTGGACAAAATTTGACTGGTTGATCGGGAACAAAAATCGCGCCAGGGGCAATTTCGTCATTTTTCGCGACTGTGACGTAATGGGCTCAAATTTGACAGGTTGATCGGGAACAAAAATCGCGCCGGGGGCAATTTCGTCATTTTTCTCGACTGTGTCAGAATTGGCAAAAATTTGACGGGTTTATCGGAAACGGAAACCGCTCCGGGGGCAATTTCGTCATTTTTCTCGACTGTGTCGAAATTGGCTAAAATTTGACAGCTTGATCGGGAACAAAAATCGCGCCAGGGGCAATTTCGTCATTTTTCGCAACTGTGTCGGAATTGGCAAAAATTTGACAGGTTGATCGGAAACAAAAACCGCGCCGGGGGCAATTTCGTCATTTTTCGCGACTTTGTCAGAATTGGCTAAAATTTTACAGGTCGATCGGAAACAAAAATCGCGCCGGGGGCAATTTCGTCATTTTTCTCGATTGTTTCGTAATTGGCCAAAATTTGATAGATTGATCGGGAACAAAAACCGCGCTGGGGGCAATTTCGTCATTTTTCGCGACTGTGTCGAAATTGGCTAAAATTTGACAGGTTGATCGGAAACAAAAATCGCGCCCGGGGCAATTTCGTCATTTTTCTCGACTGTGTCGAAATTGTCTAAAATTTGACAGGTTGATCGGGAACAAAAATCGCGCCGTGGGCAATTTCGTCATTTTTCTCGACTGTGTCGGAATTTGTGAAATTTGACTGGTCGATCGGGAACAAAAACCACGCCGGCGGAAATTTCGTCATTTTTCTCGACTGTGTCGGAATTGTCTAAAATTTGAGAGACTCATTGGGTACAAAAACCGCGCCGGGGGCAATTTCGTCATTTTTCGCGACTTTGTCGGAATTGACTAAAATTTGACAGGTTGATCGGAAACAAAAACTGTTCCGGGGGCAATTTCGTCATTTTTCTCGACTATGTCGGAATTGTCTAAAATTTGACAGATTGATCTGGAACAAAAATCTCGCCGGGGGCAATTTCGTCATTTTTCGCGTCTGTGCTGGAATTGGCCAAAATTTGACGGGTTGATCGGGAACAAAAACCGCGACGGGGGCAATTTCGTCATTTTTCTCGACTGTGTCGGAATTAGAAAAAATTTGACAGGCTGACCGGAAACAAAAACCGCGCCGGGGGCAATTTCGTCATTTTTCGAGAATGCGTCGGAATTGGCTCAAATTTGACAGGTTGACCGGAAACAAAAATCGCGCCGGGGGCAATTTCGTCATTTTTCGCAACGGTGTCGGAATGGGCTAAAATTTGACAGGCTGACCGGAAACAAAAATCGCGCCGGGTGCAATTTCGTCATTTTTCGCGACGGCGTCGAAATGGGCTAAAATTTGACAGGCTGACCGGAAACAAAAATCGCGCCGGGTGCAATTTCGTCATTTTTCGCGACGGCGTCGAAATGGGCTAAAATTTGACAGGCTGACCGGAAACAAAAATCGCGCCGGGTGCAATTTCGTCATTTTTCGCGACGGCGTCGAAATGGGCTAAAATTTGACAGGCTGACCGGAAACAAAAATCGCGCCGGGTGCAATTTCGTCATTTTTCGCGACGGTGTCGGAATGGGCTTAAATTTGACAGGTTGATCGGAAACAAAAACCGCGCCCGGGGCAATTTCGTCATTTTTCTCGACTGTGTCGAAATTGTCTAAAATTTGACAGGTTGATCGGGAACAAAAATCACGCAGTGGGCAATTTCGTCATTTTTCTCGACTGTGTCGGAATTTGCTGAAATTTGACAAGTTGATGGGGAACAAAAATCACGCCGGGGGAAATTTCGTCATTTTTCTCGACTGTGTCGGAATTGTCTAAAATTTGACAGACTGATCGGGAACGAAAATCGCGCCGGGGGCAATTTCGTCATTTTTCGCGACTGCGCCGGAATTGGTTAAAATTTGACAGGTTGATCGGGAACAAAAACCGCGCCGGGGGCAATTTCGTCTTTTTTCGCGACTGTGTTGGAATTGGCTACAATTTGACTGGTTGATCGGGAACAAAAACCGCGCCGGGGGCAATTTCGTCTTTTTTCGCGACTGTGTTGGAATTGGCTACAATTTGACTGGTTGATCGGGAACAAAAACCGCGCCGGGGGCAATTTCGTCTTTTTTCGCGACTGTGTTGGAATTGGCTACAATTTGACTGGTTGATCGGGAACAAAAACCGCGCCGGGGGCAATTTCGTCTTTTTTCGCGACTGTGTTGGAATTGGCTACAATTTGACTGGTTGATCGGGAACAAAAACCGCGCCGGGGGCAATTTCGTCTTTTTTCGCGACTGTGTTGGAATTGGCTACAATTTGACTGGTTGATCGGGAACAAAAACCGCGCCGGGGGCAATTTCGTCATTTTTCGCGACTGCGCCGGAATTGGTTAAAATTTGACAGGTTGATCGGGAACAAAAACCGCGCCGGGGGCAATTTCGTCATTTTTCTCGACTGTGTCAGAATTGGCAAAAATTTGACGGCTTTATCGGAAACGAAAACCGCTCCGGGGGCAATTTCGTCATTTTTCTCGACTGTGTCGAAATTGGCTAAAATTTGACAGCTTGATCGGGAACAAAAATCGCGCCAGGGGTAATTTCGTCATTTTTCGCAACTGTGTCGGAATTGGCAAAAATTTGACAGGTTGATCGGAAACAAAAACCGCGCCGGGGGCAATTTCGTCATTTTTCGCGACTTTGTCGGAATTGGCTAAAATTTGACAGGTTGATCGGAAACAAAAATCGCGCGCGGGGGCAATTTCGTCATTTTTCTCGACTGTGTCGAAATTGTCTAAAATTTGACAGGTTGATCGGGAACAAAAATTGCGCCGTGGGCAATTTCGTCATTTTTCTCGACTGTGTCGGAATTTGTGAAATTTGACTGGTCGATCGGGAACAAAAACCACGCCGGGGGAAATTTCGTCATTTTTCTCGACTGTGTCGGAATTGTCTAAAATTTGACAGACTAATCGGGTACAAAAATCGCGCCGGGGGCAATTTCGTCATTTTTCGCGACTGTGCCGGAATTGGCTAAAATTTGACAGGTTGATCGGGAAGAAAAACCGCGACAGGGGCAATTTCACCATTTTTCTCGACTGTGTCGTTGACAGGTTGACCGGAACAAAAACCGCGACGGTGGAAATTTCGTCATTTTTCTCGACTGTGTCGGATTTAGCTAAAATTTGACAGGTTGACCGGAAACAAAAATCGCGCCGGGGGAAATTTCGTCATTTTCTCGACTGTGTCGTAATTGGAAAAAATTTGACTGGTTGATCGGGAATAAAAATCGCGTCAGGGGCAATTTCGTCATTTTTCGCGATTGTGCCGGAATTGGCTAAAATTTAACAGGTTGATCGGGAACAAAAATCACGCCGAGGGCAATTTGTCATTTTTCTCGACTGTGTCGCAATTAGCTAAATTTTGACAGGTTGACCGGAAACAAAAACTGTGCCGGGGGCAATTTCGTCATTTTTCGCGACTGCGTCGGAATTAGCTCAAATTTGACAGGTTGATCGGGAACAAAAATCGCGCCGGGGGCAATTTCGTCATTTTTCTCGACTGTGTCGGAATTGCCTAAATTTTGACAGGTTGATCGGGAACAAAAACTGCGCCGGGGGCAATTTCGTCATTTTTCGCGACTATGTCGGAATTGGCTAGAATTTGACAGGTTGATCGGAAACAAAAACCGCGCCGGGGGAAATTTCGTCATTTTTCGCGATTATGCCGGAATTGGCTAAAATTTTACAGGTTGATCGGGAACAAAAATCGCGACGGGGGCAATTTCGTCATTTTTCTCGACTGTGTCGGAATGGGCTAAAATTTGACAGGTTGATCGGAAACAAAAACCGCGCCGGGGGCAATTTCGTCATTTTTCGAGAATGCGTCGGAATTGGCTCAAATTTGATAGGTTGATCGGGAACAAAAACCATGCCGGGGGCAATTCGTCATTTTTCTCGACTGTGTCGGAATTGGCAAAAATTTGACAGGTTTATCGGAAACAAATACCGCGCCGGGGGCAATTTCGTCATTTTTCTCGACTGTGTCGGAATTGTCTAAAATTTGACAGGTTGATCGGGAACAAAAATTGCGCCGGGGACAATTTCGTCATTTTTCGCGACTGTGCCGGAATTGGCCAAAATTTGACAGGTTGATCGGGGACAAAAATCGCGACGGGGGCAATTTCGTCATTTTTCTCGACTTTGTCGGAATTAGCTAAAATTTGACAGGTTGACCGGAAACAAAAATCGCGCCTCGGGTAATTTCGTCATTTTTCGAGAATGCGTCGGAATTGGCTCAAATTTGACAGGTTGATCAGGAACAAAAACCGCGCCGAGGGCAATTTCTTCGTTTTCCTAGACTGTGTCGGAATTATCTCAAATTTGACAGGTTGATCGAGAACAAAAATCGCGCCGGGGGCAATTTCGTCATTTTTCTCGATTGTGTCGGAATTACCTAAAATTTGATAGGTTGATAGGGAACATAAACCGCGCCGGGGGCAATTTCGTCATTTTTCGCGACTGTGTCGAAATTGGCTAAAATTTGACAGGTTGATCGGAAA
Source organism: Olea europaea var. sylvestris (assembly GCF_002742605.1). NCBI lineage: Eukaryota > Viridiplantae > Streptophyta > Magnoliopsida > Lamiales > Oleaceae > Olea > Olea europaea. The sequence continues at coordinate 28,346 of NW_019253734.1, forward strand.
CAAAAATCGCACCGGGGGCAATTTCGTCATTTTTTGCGACTGTACCGGAGTTGGCTAAAATTTTACAGGTTGATCGGGAACAAAAACCGCGACGGGGGCAATTTCCTCATTTTTCTCGACTGTGTCGGAATTAGCTAAAATTTGATAGGTTGACCGGAAACAAACACCGCACCGGGGGCAATTTCGTCATTTTTCGAGAATGCGTCGGAATTGGCTCAAATTTGATAGGTTGATCGGAACAAAAACCGCGCCGGGGGCAATTTCGCCATTTTTCTCTACTGTGTCGGAATTGGCTAAAATTTGACAGGTTGATCGGAAACAAATACCGTGCCGGGGGCAATTTCGTCATTTTTCTCGACTGTGTCGGAATTACCTAAAATTTGACAGGTTGATCGGGAACATAAACCGCGCCAGGTGCAATTTCGTCATTTTTCGCGACTGTGTCGAAATTGGATAAAATTTGATAGGTTGATCGGAAACAAAAATCGCACCGGGGGCAATTTCGTCATTTTTTGCGACTGTACCGGAGTTGGCTAAAATTTTACAGGTTGATCGGGAACAAAAATCGCGCCGGAGCACTTTCGTCATTTTTCGAGACTGGGTCGGAATTGGCTAAAATTTGACTTGTTGATCGGAAACAAAAATCGCGACGGGGGCAATTTCGTCATTTTTCTCGACTGTGTCGGAATTAGCTAAAATTTGACAGGTTGACCGGAAACAAAAACCGCGCCGGGGGCAATTTCGTCATTTTTCGAGAATGCGTCGGAATGGGCGCAAATTTGATAGGTTGATCGGAACAAAAACCGCGCCGGTGGCGATTTCGTCATTTTTCTCGACTGTGTCGGAATTGGCTAAAATTTGACAGGTTGATCGGAAACAAATACCGCGCCGGGGGCAATTTCGTCATTTTTCTCGACTGTGCCGGAATTGCCCAAAATTTGACAGGTTGATCGGGGACAAAAATCGCGACGGGGGCAATTTCGTCATTTTTATCGACTGTGTCGGAATTAGCTAAAATTTGACAGGTTGACCGGAAGCAAAAATCGCGCCTGGGGCAATTTCGTCATTTTTCGAGAATGCGTCGAAATTGGCTCAAATTTGACAGGTTGATCAGGAACAAAAATCGCGCCGGGGGCAATTTCGTCATTTTTCTCGACTGTGTCGGAATTGGCTCAAATTTGACAGGTTGATCGGGAACAAAAATCGCGCCGGGGGCAATTTTGTCATTTTTCTCGACTGTGTCGGAATTGCCTAAAATTTGACAGGTTGATCGGGAACATAAACCGCGCCGGGGGCAATTTTGTCATTTTTAGCGACTGTGTCGGAATTGGCTAAAATTTGACAGGTTGATCGGAAACAAAAATCGCGCCGAGGGCAATTTCGTCATTTTTCGCGATTGTGTCGGAATTGGCTATAATTTTACAGTTTGATCGGGAACAAAAACCGCGACGGGGGCAATTTCGTCAATTTTCTCGACTGTGTCGGAATTAGCTAAAATTTGACGGGTTGACAGGAAAAAAAAACCGCGCCGGGGGCAATTTCGTCATTTTTCAAGAATGCGTCGGAATTGGCTCAAATTTGATAGGTTGATCGGGAACAAAAACCGCGCCGGGGGCAATTTCGTCATTTTTCTCGACTTTGTCGGAATTGGCTATAATTTGACAGGTTTATTGGAAACAGAAATCGCTCCGGGGGCAATTTCGTCATTTTTCTCGACTGTGTCGAAATTGGCTAAAATTTGACAGGTTGATCGGGAACAAAAATCGCGCCAGGGGCAATTTCGTCATTTTTCGCGACTGTGTCGGAATTGGCAAAAATTTGAAAGGTTGATCGGAAACAAAAATCGCGCCGGGGGCAATTTCGTCATTTTTCGCGACTTTGTCGGAATTGGCTAAAATTTGACAGGTTGGTGTCGAAATTGGCTAAAATTTGACTGATTGGTCGGAAACAAAAATCGCGCCGGGGGCAATTTCGTCATTTGTCGGAATGAGCTAAAATTTGACAGGTTGGTGTCGAAATTGGCTAAAATTTGACTGATTGGTCGGAAACAAAAATCGCGCCGTGGGCTATTTCGTCATTTTTCTCGACTGTGTCGGAATTTGCTGAAATTTGACAGGTTGATCGGGAACAAAAACCATGCCGGGGGAAATTTCGTCATTTTTCTCGCTTGTGTCGGAATTGTCTAAAATTTGACAGACTGACCGGGAACAAAAATCGCGCCGGGGGCAATTTGTCATTTTTCGCGACTGTGCCGGGATTGGCTAAACTTTGACAGGTTGATCGGGATCAAAAACTGCGACAGGGGCAATTTCGTCATTTTTCTCGACTGTGTCGCAATTAGCTAAAATTTGACAGGTTGACCGGAAACAAAAACTGCGCCGGGGGCAATTTCGTTATTTTTCGCGACTGGGTTGGAATTAGCTCAAATTTGACAGGTTGATCGGGAACAAAATTCGCGCCGTGGGCAATTTCGTCATTTTTCTCGACTGTTTCGGAATTGCCTAAAATTTGACAGGTTGATCGGGAACAAAAATCGCGCCGTGGGCAATTTCGTCATTTTTCGCGACTATGTCGGAATTGGCTAAAATTTGACAAGGTGATCGGAAACAAAAACCGCGCCGGGGGCAATTTCGTCATTTTTCGCGATTGTGCCGAAATTGGCTAAAATTTTACAGGTGGATCGGGAACAAAAACCGCGACGGGGGCAATTTCGTCATTTTTCTCGACTGTGTAGGAATTAGATAAAATTTGACAGGTTGACCGGAAACAAAAATCGCGCTGGGGGCAATTTCGTCATTTTTCGAGAATGCGTCGGAATTGTCTCAAATTTGATAGGTTGATTGGGAACAAAAATCGCGCCGGGGGCAATTTCGCCATTTTTCTCGACTGTGTCGAAATTGGCTAAAATTTGACAGGTTGATCGGAAACAAATACCGCGCCGAGGGCAATTTCGTCATTTTTTTCGACTGTGTCGGAATTGTCTAAAATTTGACAGGTTGATCGGGATCAAAAATCGCGCCGGGGGCAAGTTCGTCATTTTTCGCGACTGTGCCGGAATTGGCTTAAATTTGACAGGTTGATCGGGAACAAAAATCGCGACAGGGGCAATTTCGTCATTTTTCTCGACTGTGTCGTTGACAGGTTGACCGGGAACAAAAACCGCGACGGAGGAAATTTCGTCATTTTTCTCGACTGTGTCGGATTTAGCTAAAATTTGACAGGTTGACCGGAAACAAAAATCGCGCCGGGGGAAATTTCGTCATTTTTCTCGAATGTTTCGTAATTGGAAAAAATTTGACTGGTTGATCGGGAATAAAAATCGCGCCAGTGGCAATTTCGTCATTTTTCGCGATTGTGCCGGAATTGGCTAAAATTTAACAGGTTGATCGGGAACAAAAATCACGCCGAGGGCAATTTGTCATTTTTCTCGCCTGTGTCGCAATTAGCTAAAATTTGACAGGTTGACCGGAAGCAATAACTGCACCGGGGGCAATTTCGTCATTTTTCGCGACTGCGTCGGAATTAGCTCAAATTTGACAGGTTGATCGGGAACAAAAATCGCGCCGGGGGCAATTTCGTCATTTTTCTCGACTGTGTCGGAATTGGCTAAAATTTAACAAGTTGATTGGAAACAAAAACTGCACCGGGGGCAATTTCGTCATTTTTCTCGACTGTGACGGAATTGTCTAAAATTTGACAGGTTGATCGGGAACAAAAATCGCGGCGGGGGCAATTTTGTCATTTTTCGCGACTGTGCCGGAATTGGCTAAAATTTTACAGGTTGATCGTGAACAAAAACCGCGACGGGGGCAATTTCGTCATTTTTCTCGACTGTGTAGGAATTAGCTAAAATTTGACAGGTTGACCGGAAACAATAACCGCGCTGGGGGCAATTTTGTCATTTTTCGAGAATACGTCGGAATTGGCTCAAATTTGATAGGTTGATCGGGAACAAAAACCATGCAGGGGGCAATTTCGTCATTTTTCTCGACTGTGTCGGAATTGGCTAAAATTTGACAGGTTTATCGGAAACAAATACCGCGCCGGGGGCAATTTCGTCATTTTTCTCGACTGTGTCGGAATTGTCTAAAATTTGACACGTTGATCGGGAACAAAAATTGCGCCGGGGACAATTTCGTCATTTTTCGCGACTGTGCCGGAGTTGGCCAAAATTTGACAGGTTGATCGGGGACAAAAACCGCGACGGGGGCAACTTCGTAATTTTTCTCGACTGTGTCGGAATTAGCTAAAATTTGACAGGTTGACCGGAAACAAAAATCGCGCCTGGGGCAATTTCGTCATTTTTGGAGAATGCGTCGGAATTGGCTCAAATTTGACAGGTTGATCGGGAACAAAAACCGCGCCGGGGGCAATTTCGTCATTTTTCTAGACTGTGTCGGAATTATCTCAAATTTGACAGGTTGATCGAGAACAAAAATCGCGCCGGGGGTAATTTCGTCATTTTTCTCGACTGTGTCGGAATTGCCTAAAATTTGACAGGTTGATCGGGAACATAAACCGCGCCGGGGGCAATTTCGTCATTTTTTGCGACTGTGTCGGAATTGGCTAAAATTTGACAGGTTGATCGGAAACAAAAACCGCACCGGGGGCAATTTCGTCATTTTTTGCGGCTGTACCGAAGTTGGCTAAAATTTTACAGGTTGATCGGGAACAAAAATCGCGACGGGGGCAATTTCGTCATTTTTCTCGACTGTGTCGGAATTAGCTAAAATTTGACAGGTTGACCGGAAACAAAAATCGCACCGGGGGCAATTTCGTCATTTTTCGAGAATGCGTCGGAATTGGCTCAAATTTGATAGGTTGATCGGAACAAAAACCGCGCCGGGGGCAATTTCGTCATTTTTCTCGACTGTGTCGGAATTGGCTAAAATTTGACAGGTTGATCGGAAACAAATACCGCGCCGGGGGCAATTTCGTCATTTTTCTTGACTGTGTCGGAATTGTCTAAAATTTGACGGGTTCATCGGGAACAAAAATCGCGCCGGGGGCAATTTCGTCATTTTTCGCGACTGTGCCGAAATTGGCCAAAATTTGACAGGTTGATCGGGGACAAAAATCGCGACGGGGGCAATTTCGTCATTTTTCTCGCCAGTGTCGGAATTAGCTAAAATTTGACAGGTTGGCAGGAAACAAAAACCGGGCCAGGGGCAATTTCGTCATTTTTCGAGAATGCGTCGGAATTGGCTCAAATTTGAAAGGTTGATCAGGAACAAAAATCGCGTCGGGGGCAACTTCGTCATTTTTCTCGACTGTGTCGGAATTGGCTCAAATTTGACAGGTTGATTGGGACCAAAAACCGCGCAGGGGGCAATTTCGTCATTTTTCTCGACTGTGTCGGAATTGGCTAAACTTTGACAGGTTGATCGGAAACAGAAACCGCGTCGGGGGCAATTTCGTCATTTTTCTCGACTGTGTCGGAATTGGCTAAAATTTGACAGGTTGATCGGGAACAAAAATCGCGCCGGGGGCAATTTCGTCATTTTTCTCGACTGTGTCGGAATAGCCCAAAATTTGACAGGTTGATCGGGAACAAAAATCGCGCCGCGGGCAATTTCGTCATTTTTCGCGACTATGTCGGAATTGGCTAAAATTTGACAGGGTGATCAGAAACAAAAATCGCGCGGGGGCAATTTTGTCATTTTTCGCGATTGTGCCGAAATTGGCTAAAATTTTACAGGTGGATCGGGAACAAAAATCGCGACAGGGGCAATTTCGTCATTTTTCTCGACTGTGTCGGATTTGGCTATAAATTGACAGATTGATCGAAAACAAAAATCGCGCAGGGGGCAATTTCGTCATTTTTTGCGACTGTGTCGGCATAGGCTAAAATTTGACCGCTTGATCGGAAACAAAAACTGCGCCGGGGGCAATTTCGTCATTTTTCGAGACTGTGTCGGAATTGGCTAAAATTTGACAGGTTGATCGGAAACAAATACCGCGTCGGGGGCAATTTCGTCATTTTTCTCGACCGTATCGGAATTGTCTAAAATTTGACAGGTTGATCGGGAACAAAAATCGCGCCGGGGGCAATTTCGTCATTTTCCGCGACTGTTCCGGAATTGGCCGAAATTTGACATGTTGATCGGGGACAAAAATCGCGACGGGGGCAATTTCGTCACTTTTCTCAACTGTGTCGGAATTAGCTAAAATTTGACAGGTTGACCGGAAACAAAAATCGCGCCTGGAGCAATTTCGTCATTTTTCGAGAATGCGTCGGAATTGGCTCAAATTTGACAGGTTGATCAGGAACAAAAACAGCGCAGGGGGCAATTTCGTCATTTTTCTCGACTGTGTCGGAATTGTCTAAAATTTCACAGGTTGATCGGGAACATAAACCGCGCCGGGGGCAATTTCGTCATTTTTCGCGACTGTGTCGAAATTGGCTAAAATTTGACAGGTTGATCGGGAACAAAAACCGCGCCGGGGGCAATTTCGTCATTTTTC
>NW_019253734.1:34895-41684 GCF_002742605.1 Olea europaea var. sylvestris
TCGCCGGAATTGGCTCAAATTTGCCAGGTTGTTGGGAACAAAAAACGCGCCGGGGGCAATTTCGTAATTTTTCTAGACTGCGTCGAAATTGGCCCAAATTTGACCGGTTGATCGGGAACAAAAACAGCCCCGGGGGCAATTTCGTCATTTTTCTCGACTGTGTCGGAATTGGCTCAAATTTGACAGGTTGATCGGAAACAGAGACCGCGTCGGGGGTAATTTCGTCATTTTTCTCGACTGTGTCGAATTTTGCTTAAATTCGACAGGTTGATCGGGAACAAAAATCGCGCCGGGGGCAATTTCGTCATTTTTTCCGACTGTGTCGGAATTGTCTAAATTTGACCGGTTGATCGGAAACAAAATCCACGCCGGGGGCAATTTCGTCATTTTTCGCGACTGCGTCGGAATTGGCTCAAATTTGACAGGTTGATCGGGAACAAAAACCGCGCCGGGGGCAATTTCGTCATTTTTCTCGACTGTGTCGGAATTGGCTAAAATTTGATAGGTTAATCGGAAACAAAAACTGCAACGGGGGCAATTTCGTCATTTTTCTCGACTGTGTCTGAATTGGCAAAAATTTGAAAGGTTGATCGGGAATAAAAATCGCGCCGTGGGCAATTTCGTCATTTTTCGCGACTGTGCCGGAATTGGCTAAAATTTGACAGGTTGTTCGGGAACAAAAACCGTGCCGGAGGCAATTTCGTCATTTTCCAGACTGTGTCGGAATTGGGTAAAATTTGACAAATTGATCAAAAACAAAAATCGAGCCGGGGTCAATCTCGTCGTTTTTCTCGACTGTGTCGGAATTGGCTAAAATTTGACAGGTTGATCGGGAACAAATACCGCACCGGGGGCAATTTCGTCGTTTTTCTTGACTGTGTCGGAATTGGCTAAAATTTGAAAGGTTGATCGGGAACAAAAATCGCGCCGGGGGCAATTTCGTAATTTTTCGCGACTGCGTCGGAAATGGCTCAAATTTGCCGGGTTGTTGGGAACAAAAATCGCGCCGGGGGTAATTTCGTCATTTTTGCTCGACTGCGTCGAAATTGGCTAAAATTTGACCGGTTGATCGTGAACAAAAATCGCGCCGGGGGCAATTTCGTCATTTTTCTCGACTGTGTCGGAATTGGCTCAAATTTGACAGGTTGATCGGAAACAGAGACCGCGTCGGGGGCAATTTCGTCATTTTTCTCGACTGTGTCGGAATTGGCTCAAATTTGACAGGTTGATCGGAAACAGAGACCGCGTCGGGGGCAATTTCGTCATTTTTCTCGACTGTGTCGGCTTTTGCTTAAATTCGACAGGTTGATCGGGAACAAAAATCGCGCCGGGGACAATTTCGTCATTTTACTCGACTGTGTCGGAATTGGAAAAATTTTGACAGGTTGATCGGGAACAAAAACCACGCCCAGGGCAATTTGTCATTTTTCTCGACTGTGTCGCAATTAGCTAAAATTTGACAGGTTGACCGAAAACAAAAACTGCGCCTGGGGCAATTTCGTCATTTTTCGCGACTGCGTCGGAATTGGCTCAAATTTTACAGGTTGATCGGAAACAAAAATCGCGCCGGAGGCAATTTCGTCATTTTTCTCGACTGAGTCGGAATTGGCTAAAATTTGACAGGATGAACGGGAATAAAACCGCGCAGGGGGTAATTTCGTCATTTTTCTCGACTGTGTCGGAATTGGCTAAAATTTGACTGGTTTATCGGAAACAGAAACCGCGTCGGGGGCAATTTCGTCATTTTTCTCGACTGTGTCGGAATTGGCTAAAATTTGACAGGTTGATCGGGAACAAAAATCGCGCCGGGGGCAATTTCGTCATTTTTCTCGACTGTGTCGGAATTGGCTAAAATTTGACAGGTTGATCGGGAACAAAAATCGCGCCGGGAGCAATTTCGTCATTTTTCTCGACTGTGTCGGAATTGCCTAAAATTTGACAGGTTGATCGGGAACAAAAATCGCGCCGCGGGCAATTTCGTCATTTTTCGCGACTATGTCGGAATTGGCTAAAATTTGACAGGGTGATCGGAAACAAAAACCGCGCGGGGGCAATTTTTTCATTTTTCGCGATTGTGCCGAAATTGGCTAAAATTTTACAGGTGGATCGGGAACAAAAACCGCGACAGGGGCAATTTCGTCATTTTTCTCGACTGTGTCGGATTTGGCTATAATTTGACAGATTGATCGAAAACAAAAATCGCGCAGGGGGCAATTTCGTCATTTTTTGCGACTGTGTCGGCATAGGCTAAAATTTGACCGCTTGATCGGAAACAAAAACTGCGCCGGGGGCAATTTCGTCATTTTTCGAGACTGTGTCGGAATTGGCTAAAATTTGACAGGTTGATCGGAAACAAATACCGCGCCGGGGGCAATTTCGTCATTTTTCTCGACTGTGTCGGAATTGTCTAAAATTTGACAGGTTGATGGGAACAAAAATCGCGCCGGGGGCAATTTCGTCATTTTTCGCGACTGTGCCGGAATTGGCCGAAATTTGACATGTTGATCGGGGACAAAAATCGCGACGGGGGCAATTTCGTCATTTTTCTCAACTGTGTCGGAATTAGCTAAAATTTGACAGGTTGACCGGAAACAAAAATCGCGCCTGGAGCAATTTCGTCATTTTTCGAGAATGCGTCGGAATTGGCTCAAATTTGACAGGTTGATCAGGAACAAAAATAGCGCCGGGGGCAATTTCGTCATTTTTCTCGATTGTGTCGGAATTGTCTAAAATTTGACAGGTTGATCGGGAACATAAACCGTGCCGGGGGCAATTTCGTCATTTTTCGCGACTGTGTCGGAATTGGCTAAAATTTGACAGGTTGATCGGGAACAAAAATCGCGCCGGGTGCAATTTCGTAATTTTTCGCGACTGCGTCGGAATTGGCTCAAATTTGCCAGGTTGTTGGGAACAAAAAACGCGCCGGGGGCAATTTCGTAATTTTTCTAGACTGCGTCGAAATTGGCTCAAATTTGGCCGGTTGATCGGGAACAAAAACAGCGCCGGGGGCAATTTCGTCATTTTTCTCGACTGTGTCGGAATTGGCTCAAATTTGACAGGTTGATCGGAAACAGAGACCGCGTCGGGGGTAATTTCGTCATTTTTCTCGACTGTGTCGGATTTTGCTTAAATTCGACAGGTTGATCGGGAACAAAAATCGCGCCGGGGGCAATTTCGTCATTTTTTCCGACTGTGTCGGAATTGGCTAAATTTGACCGGTTGATCGGAAACAAAATCCACGCCGGGGGCAATTTCGTCATTTTTCGCGACTGCGTCGGAATTGGCTCAAATTTGACAGGTTGATCGGGAACAAAAATCGCGCCGGGGGCAATTTCGTCATTTTTCTCGACTGTGTCGGAATTGGCTAAAATTTGAAAGGTTGATCGGAAACAAAAACTGCAACGGGGGCAATTTCGTCATTTTTCTCGACTGTGTCTGAATTGGCAAAAATTTGAAAGGTTGATCGGGAAGAAAAATCGCGCCGTGGGCAATTTCGTCATTTTTCGCGACTGTGCCGGAATTGGCTAAAATTTGACAGGTTGATTGGGAACAAAAACCGTGCCGGAGGCAATTTCGTCATTTTCCAGACTGTGTCGGAATTGGCTAAAATTTGACAAATTGATCAAAAACAAAAATCGCGCCGGGGTCAATCTCGTCGTTTTTCTCGACTGTGTCGGAATTGGCTAAAATTTGACAGGTTGATCGGAAACAAAAACCGCGCCGTGGGCAATTTCGTCATTTTTCGCGACTGTGTCGGAATTGGCTCAAATTTGACAGGTTGATCGGGAACAAAAACCGCACCGGGGGCAATTTCGTCGTTTTTCTTGACTGTGTCGGAATTGGCTAAAATTTGACAGGTTGATCGGGAACAAAAATCGCGCCGGGGGCAATTTCGTAATTTTTCGCGACTGCGTCGGAAATGGCTCAAATTTGCCGGGTTGTTGGGAACAAAAATCGCGCCGGGGGCAATTTCGTAATTTTTCTAGACTGCGTCGAAATTGGCTCAAATTTGCCGGGTTGTTGGGAACAAAAATCGCGCCGGGGGCAATTTCGTCATTTTTGCTCGACTGCGTCGAAATTGGCTAAAATTTGACCGGTTGATCGTGAACAAAAACCGCGCCGTGGGCAATTTCGTCATTTTTCTCGACTGTGTCGGAATTGGCTCCAATTTGACAGGTTGATCGGAAACAGAGACCGCGTCGGGGGCAATTTCGTCATTTTTCTCGACTGTGTCGGATTTTGCTGAAATTCGACAGGTTGATCGGGAACAAAAATCGCGCCGGGGGCAATTTCGTCATTTTACTCGACTGTGTCGGAATTGGCTCCAATTTGACAGGTTGATCGGGAACAAAAACCGCGCCGGGGGCAATTTCGTCAATTTTCGCGACTGTGTCGGAATTGGCTCCAATTTGACAGGTTGATCGGGAACAAAAACCGCGCCGGGGGCAATTTCGTCAATTTTCGCGACTGTGTCGGAATTGGCTCCAATTTGACAGGTTGATCGGGAACAAAAACCGCGCCGGGGGCAATTTCGTCAATTTTCGCGACTGTGTCGGAATTGGCTCCAATTTGACAGGTTGATCGGGAACAAAAACCGCGCCGGGGGCAATTTCGTCAATTTTCGCGACTGTGTCGGAATTGGCTCCAATTTGACAGGTTGATCGGGAACAAAAACCGCGCCGGGGGCAATTTCGTCAATTTTCGCGACTGTGTCGGAATTGGCTCCAATTTGACAGGTTGATCGGGAACAAAAACCGCGCCGGGGGCAATTTCGTCAATTTTCGCGACTGTGTCGGAATTGGCTCCAATTTGACAGGTTGATCGGGAACAAAAATCGCGCCGGGGGAAATTTCGTCATTCTTCTCGACTGTGTCGGAATTGTCTAAAATTTGACAGGTTGATAGGGAACAAAAATCGCGCCGGCGGCAATTTCGTCATTTTTCTCGACTGTGTCAGAATTGGCTAAAATTTGACAGGTTTATCGGAAACAGAAACCGCGCCGGGGGCAATTTCGTCATTTTTCTCGACTGTGTCGGAATTGACTAAAATTTGACGGGTTCATCGGGAACGAAAACCTCGCCGGGGGCAATTTCATCATTCTTCGCGACTGCGTCGGAATTGGCTAAAATTTGACAGGTTGATCGGAAACAGAGACCGCGTCGGGGGCAATTTCGTCAATTTTTTCGACTGTGTCTGATTTTGGCTATAATTTGACAGATTGATCGGAAACAAAAATCGCGCCGGGGGTAATTTCGTCATTTTTTACGACTACGTCGGAATTGGCTAAAATTTGACCGGTTGATCGGAAAAAAAAAACCGCGCCGGGGGCAATTTCGTCATTTTTCGCGACTGCGTCGGAATTGGCTCAAATTTGATAGGGTGATCGGGAACAAAAACCGAGCCTGGGGTAATTTTGTCATTTTTCTCGACTGTGTCGGATTTGGCTATAATTTGACAGATTGATCGAAAACAAAAATCGCGCAGGGGGCAATTTCGTCATTTTTTGCGACTGTGTCGGCATAGGCTAAAATTTGACCGCTTGATCGGAAACAAAAATTGCGCCGGGAGCAATTTCGTCATTTTTCGAGAATGCGTCGGAATTGGCTCAAATTTGACAGGTTGATCAGGAACAAAAACAGCGCCGGGGGCAATTTCGTCATTTTTCTCGACTGTGTCGGAATTGTCTAAAATTTGACAGGTTGATCGGGAACATAAACCTCGCCGGGGGCAATTTCGTCCTTTTTCGCGACTGTGTCGGAATTGGCTAAAATTTGACAGGTTGATCGGGAACAAAAATCGCGCCGGGGGCAATTTCGTCATTTTTCGCGACTGTGCCGGAATTGGCTAAAATTTGACAGGTTGATCGGGAACAAAAACCGCGACGGGGGCAATTTCGTCATTTTTCTCGTCTGTGTCGGAATTAGCTAAAATTTGACAGGTTGACCGGAAACAAAAACCGCGCCGGGGGCAATTTCGTCATTTTTCGTGAATGCGTCGGAATTGGCTCAAATTTGGCAGGTTGATCCGGAACAAAAATCGCGCCGTGGGTAATTTCGTCATTTTTCTCGACTGTGTCGGAATTGGCTAAAATTTGACAGGTTTATCGGGAATAAAACCGCGCAGGGGGCAATTTCGTCATTTTTCTCGACTGTGTCGGAATTGGCTAAATTTTGACAGGTTTATCGGAAACAGAAACCGCGTCGTGGGCAATTTCGTCATTTTTCTCGACTGTGTCGGAATTGGCTAAAATTTCACAGGTTGATCGAGAACAAAAATCCCGCCAGGGGCAATTTCGTCAATTTTCGCGACTGTGTCGGAATTGACTAAAATTTGACAGGTTGATCTGGAACAAAAATCGCGCCGAGGGCAATTTCGTCATTTTTCGCGACTGTGTCGGAATTGACTAAAATTTGACGGGTTCATCGGGAACAAAAACCACGCCAGGGGCAATTTCGTCATTTTTTGCGATTGTGTCGGAATTGGCTAAAATTCGACAGGTTGATCGGGAACTAAAATCGCGCCGTGGGCAATTTCGTCATTTTTCTTGACTGCGTCGGAATTGATTCAAATTTGACAGGTTGATCGGGAACAAAAACCACGCCGGGGGCAATTTCGTCATTTTTCTCGACTGTGTCGGAATTGGCTCAAATTTGACAGGTTGATCGGAAACAAAAACCGCGCCGGGGGCAGTTTCGTCGTTTTTCTTGACTGTGTCGGAATTGGCTAAAATTTGACAGGTTAATCGGGAACAAAAATCGCGCCGGGGGCAATTTCGTCATTTTTCGCGAC
>NW_019253734.1:48219-48494 GCF_002742605.1 Olea europaea var. sylvestris
GGTTGATCGGGAACAAAAACCACGCCGGGGGCAATTTCGTCATTTTTCGCGACTGCGTCGGAATTGGCTCAAATTTGACTGGTACAACGGGAATAAAAACCGCACCGGGGGCAATTTCGTCATTTTTCTCGACCGTGTCGAAATTGGCCAAAATTTGACCGGTTGATGGGAAACAGAGACCGCGCCGGGGGCAATTTCGTCATTTTTCTCGACTGTGTCGGATTTGGCTTAAATTTGACAGGTTGATCGGGAACAAAAATCGCGCCGGGGGCAAT
>NW_019253734.1:48605-56268 GCF_002742605.1 Olea europaea var. sylvestris
TCGTCATTTTTCGCGACTGTATCGGAATTGGCTAAAATTTTACAGGTTGATCGGGAACAAAAATCGCGCCGGGGGCAATTTCGTCATTTTTCGCGACTGTGTCGAAATTGGCTAATATTTGACAGGTTGATCGGAGACAAAAATCGCGACGGGTGCAATTTCGTCATTTTTCGAGACTGCGTCGGAATTGGCTCAAAATTGACAGTTTGATCGGGAACAAAAATCCCGCCGTGGGCAATTTCGTCATTTTTCTCAACTGTGTCGGAATTTGCTAAAATTTGACAGGTTGATCGGGAACAAAAATCGCGCCGGGGGCAATTTCGTCATTTTTCGCGACTGTGCCGGAATTGGCCAAAATTTGACAGGTTGATCGGGAACAAAAACCGCGACGGGGGCAATTTCGTCATTTTTCTCGACTGTGTCGGATTTGGCTATAATTAGACAGATTGATCGAAAACAAAAATCGCGCCGAGGGTAATTTCGTCATTTTTTGCGACTGTGTCGGAATAGGCTAAAATTTGACCGCTTGATAGGAAACAAAAAACGCGCCGGGGGCAATTTCGTCATTTTTCTCGACTGTGTCGGAATTGTCTAAAATTTGACAGGTTAATCGGGAACAAAAATCGCGCCGGGGGCATTTTCGTCATTTTTTGTGACTGCGTCGGAATTGGCTCAAATTCGACAGGTTGATCGGGAACAAAAATCGCGCCGGGGGCATTTTCGTCATTTTTTGTGACTGCGTCGGAATTGGCTCAAATTCGACAGGTTGATCGGGAACAAAAATCGCGCCGGGGGCAATTTCGTCATTTTTCTCGACTGTGTCGGAATTAGCTAAAATTTGATAGGTTGACCGGAAACAAAAATCGCGCCGGGGGCAATTTCGTCATTTTTCGAGAATGCGTCGGAATTGGCTAAAATTTGACAGGTTGGTCGGGAACAAAAATCGCGCCGGGGGTAATTTCGTCATTTTTCGCGACTGTGTCGGAATAGGCTAAAATTTAACGGGTTCATCGGGAACAAAAATTGCGCCGGGGGCAATTTCGTCATTTTTCTCGACTGTGTCGAAATTGGCTAAAATTCGACAGGTTGATCGGGAACAAAAATCGCGCCGGGGGCAATTTCGTCATTTTTCGCGACTGCGTCGGAATTGGCTCAAATTTGCCGGGTTGTTGGGAACAAAAATCGCGCCCGGGGCAATTTCGTAATTTTTGTAGACTGCGTCGAAATTGGCTAAAATTTGACCGGTTGATCGGGAACAAAAATCGCGCCGGGGGCAATTTCGTCATTTTTCTCGACTGTGTCGGAATTGGCTAAAATTTGACCGCTTGATCGGGAACAAAAACCGCGCCGGGGGTAATTTCGTCATTTTTCGCGACTGCGTCGAAATTGGCTCAAATTTGACTGGTTGATCGGGAACAAAAACCGCACCGGGGGCAATTTCGTCATTTCTCTCGACTGTTTCGAAATTGGCCAAAATTTGACCGGTTGATCGGAAACAGAGACCGCGCCGGGGGCAATTTCGTCATTTTTCTCGACTGTGTCGGATTTGGCTTAAATTCGACAGGTTGATAGGGAACAAAAATCGCGCCGGGGGCAATTTCGTCATTTTTCTCGACTGTGTCGGATTTGGCTTAAATTCGACAGGTTGATAGGGAACAAAAATCGCGCCGGGGGCAATTTCGTCATTTTACTCGAATGTGTCGGAATTGGAAAAATTTTGACAGGTTGATCGGGGACAAAAATCGCGCCAGGGGCTATTTCGTCATTTTTCGCGATTGTGCCGGAATTGGTTAAAATTTGACTGGTTGATCGGGAACGAAAATCGCGACGGGGGCAATTTGTCATTTTTCTCGACTGTGTCGCAATTAGCTAAAATTTGACAGGATGACCGGAAATAAAAACTGCGCCGGGGGCAATTTCGTCATTTTTCGCGACTGCGTCGGAATTAGCTCAAATTTGACAGGTTGATCGGGATCAAAATCCGCCCCGGGGGCAATTTCGTCATTTTTGTCGTCTGTGTCTGAATTGCCAAAAATTTGACAGGTTGATCGGGAACAAAAATCGCGCCGGGGGCAATTTCTTCATTTTTCGCGACTGTGTCGGAATTGGCTAAAATTTGACAGGTTTATCGGAAACAGAAACCGCGTCGGTGGAAATTTCGTCATTTTTCTCGACTGTGCCGGAATTGGCTAAAATTTGACAGGTTGATCGTGAACAAAAATCGCGCCATGGGCAATTTCTTCAATTTTCGCGACTGTGTCGGAATTGGCTAAAATTCGAAAGGTTGATCAGAAACAAAAATCGCGCCGGGGGCAATTTCGTCATTTTTCGCGACTGTGCCGGAATTGGCTAAAATTTAACGGGTTCATCGTGAACAAAAACCGCGCCAGGGGCAATTTCGTCATTTTTCTCGACTGTGTCGGATTTGGCTAAAATTCGACAGGTTGATCGGGAACAAAAATCGTGCCGAGGGCAACGTCGTCATTTTTCGTGACTGCGTCGGAATTGGCTCAAATTTGACAGGTTGATCGGGAACAAAAACCACGCCAGGGGCAATTTCGTCATTTTTCTCGACTGTGTCGGAATTGGCTCAAATTTGACAGGTTGATCGGAAACAAAAATCGCGCCGGGGGCAATTTCGTCTTTTTTGTCGACTGTGTCGGAATTGGCTAAAATTTGACAGGTTGATCGGGAACAAGAATCGCGCCGGGGGCAACTTCGTCATTTTTCGCGACTGCGTCGGAATTGGCTCAAATTTGACAGGTTGATCGAGAACAAAAATCGCGTCGGGTGCAATTTCGTAATATTTCTAGACTGCGTCGAAATTCGCTCAAATTTGACAGGTTGATCGGGAACAAAAACCGCGCCGGGGGAATTTCGTCATTTTTCTCGACTGTGTCGGAATTGGCTAAAATTTGACAGGTTGATCGGGAACAAAAACCGCTCCGGGGGCAATTTCGTCATTTTTCGCGACTGCGTCGGAATTGGCTTAAATTTGACTTGTTGATCGGGAACAAAAATTGCACCGGGGGCAATTTCGTCATTTTTCTCGACTGTGTCGGAATAGGCCAAAATTTGACCGGTTGATCTGAAACAGAGACCGCGACGGGGGCAATTTCGTCATTTTTCTCGACTGTGTCGAAATTGGCCAAAATTTGACCGGTTGATCGAAAACAGAGACCGCGCCGGGGGCAATTTCATCATTTTTCTCGACTGTGTCGGATTTGTCTTAAATTCGACAGGTTGATCGGGAACAAAAATTGCGCCGGGGGCTATTTCGTCATTTTTCGCGATTGTGCCGGAATTGGTTAAAATTTGACAGGTTGATCAGGAACAAAAACCGCGCCGAGGGCAATTTCGTCATTTTTCGCGACTGTGTCGAAATTGGCTAATATTTGACAGGTTGATCGGAGACAAAAATTGCGCCGGGGGCAATTTCGTCATTTTTCGGGACTGTGTCGGAATTGGCTAAAATTTTACAGGTTCATCGGGAATAAAAACCTCGCTGGGGGCAATTTCATCATTTTTCGCGACTGCGTCGGAATTGGCTAAAATTTGAGAGGTTGATCGGATACAAAAATTGAGCCGGGGGCAATTTTGTCATTTTTTTCGATTGTGTCGGATTTGTTTATAATTGGACAGATTGATTGGGAACAAAAATCTTGTCGGGGGCAACTTCGTCATTTTTTGCGACTGCGTCGGAATTGGCTAAAATTTGACCGGTTGATCGAAAAAAAAAACCGCGCCGTGGGCAATTTCGTCATTTTTCGCGACTGCGTCGGAATTGGCTCAAATTTGATACGGTGATCGGGAACAAAAATCGAACAGGGGGCAATTTCGTCATTTTTCTCGACTGTGTCGGATTTGGCTATAATTAGACAGATTGATCGAAAAAAAAATCGCGCCGAGGGCAATTTCGTCATTTTTTGCGACTGTGTCGGAATAGGATAAAATTTGACCGCTTGATCGGAAACAAAAACCGCGCCGGGGGCAATTTCGTCATTTTTCGAGACTGCGTCAGAATTGGCTCAAAATTGACAGGTTGATCGGGAACAAAAACCGCGCCGGGGGCAATTTTGTCATTTTTCGCGACTGCGTCGGAATTGGCTCAAAATTGACAGGTTGATCGGGAACAAAAACCGCGCCGGGGGCAATTTTGTCATTTTTCGCGACTGCGTCGGAATTGGCTCAAAATTGACAGGTTGATCGGGAACAAAAACCGCGCCGGGGGCAATTTTGTCATTTTTCGCGACTGCGTCGGAATTGGCTCAAAATTGACAGGTTGATCGGGAACAAAAACCGCGCCGGGGGCAATTTTGTCATTTTTCGCGACTGCGTCGGAATTGGCTCAAAATTGACAGGTTGATCGGGAACAAAAACCGCGCCGGGGGCAATTTTGTCATTTTTCGCGACTGCGTCGGAATTGGCTCAAAATTGACAGGTTGATCGGGAACAAAAACCGCGCCGGGGGCAATTTTGTCATTTTTCGCGACTGCGTCGGAATTGGCTCAAAATTGACAGGTTGATCGGGAACAAAAACCGCGCCGGGGGCAATTTCGTCATTTTTCGCGACTGCGTCGGAATTGGCTAAAATTTGACAAGTTGATCGGGAACAAAAATCGCGCCGGGGGCAATTTCGTCTTTATTCTCGACTGCGTCGGATTGGCTAAAATTTGATCGGTTGATCGGAAAAAAAAACCGCGCCGGGGGCAATTTTGTCATTTTTCGCGACTGCGTCGGAATTGGCTCAAATTTGATAGGGTGATCGGGAACAAAAACCGAACCGGGGGCAATTTCGTCATTTTTGTCGACTGTGTCGGAATTGGCTAAAATTTGACAGGTTGATCGGGAACAAGAATCGCGCCGGGGGCAACTTCGTCATTTTTCGCGACTGCGTCGGAATTGGCTCAAATTTGACAGGTTGATCGAGAACAAAAATCGCGCCGGGTGCAATTTCGTAATATTTCTAGACTGCGTCGAAATTCGCTCAAATTTGACAGGTTGATCGGGTACAAAAACCGCGCCGGGGGAATTTCGTCATTTTTCTCGACTGTGTCGGAATTGGCTAAAATTTGACAGGTTGATCGGGAACAAAAACCGCTCCGGGGGCAATTTCGTCATTTTTCGCTACTGCGTCGGAATTGGCTCAAATTTGACTTGTTGATCGGGAACAAAAATTGCACCGGGGGCAATTTCGTCATTTTTCTCGACTGTGTCGGAATAGGCCAAAATTTGACCGGTTGATCGGAAACAGAGACCGCGACGGGGGCAATTTCGTCATTTTTCTCGACTGTGTCGAAATTGGCCAAAATTTGACCGGTTGATCGAAAACAGAGACCGCGCCGGGGGCAATTTCATCATTTTTCTCGACTGTGTCGGATTTGTCTTAAATTCGACAGGTTGATTGGGAACAAAAATTGCGCCGGGGGCTATTTCGTCATTTTTCGCGATTGTGCCGGAATTGGTTAAAATTTGACTGGTTGATCGGGAACAAAAACCGCGCCGGGGGCAATTTGTCATTTTTCTCGACTGTTTCACAATTAGCTAAAATTTGACGGGTTGACCGGAAACAAAAACTGAGCCGGGTGCAATTTCGTCATTTTTCGTGACTGTGTCGAAATTAGCTCAAATTTGACAGGTTGATCGGGAACAAAATCCGCACCGGGGGCAATTTCGTCATTTTTGTCGACTGTGTCGGAATTGCCAAAAATTTGACAGGTTGATCAGGAACAAAAACCGCGCCGAGGGCAATTTCGTCATTTTTCGCGACTGTGTCGAAATTGGCTAATATTTGACAGGTTGATCGGAGACAAAAATTGCGCCGGGGGCAATTTCGTCATTTTTCGGGACTGTGTCGGAATTGGCTAAAATTTTACAGGTTCATCGGGAACAAAAACCTCGCTGGGGGCAATTTCATCATTTTTCGCGACTGCGTCGAAATTGGCTAAAATTTGAGAGGTTGATCGGATACAAAAATCGAGCCGGGGCAATTTTGTCATTTTTTTCGACTGTGTCGGATTTGTTTATAATTGGACAGATTGATTGGGAACAAAAATCTTGTCGGGGGCAACTTCGTCATTTTTTGCGACTGCGTCGGAATTGGCTAAAATTTGACAGGTTGATCGGAAACAAAAACATCGACAGGGGCAATTTCGTCATTTTTCTCGACTGTGTCGAAATTGGCTAAAATTCGACAGGTTGATCGGGAAAAAAAACCGCGCCGGGGGCAATTTCGTCATTTTTCGCGACTGTGTCGGAATTGGCTAAAATTCGACAGGTTGATCGGGAAAAAAAACCGCGCCGGGGGCAATTTCGTCATTTTTCGCGACTGTGTCGGAATTGGCTAAAATTCGACAGGTTGATCGGGAAAAAAAACCGCGCCGGGGGCAATTTCGTCATTTTTCGCGACTGTGTCGGAATTGGCTAAAATTCGACAGGTTGATCGGGAAAAAAAACCGCGCCGGGGGCAATTTCGTCATTTTTCGCGACTGTGTCGGAATTGGCTAAAATTTGACAGGTTGATCGGGAACAAAAATCGCGCCGGGGGCAATTTCGTCATTTTTCGTGACTGTGTCGAAATTGGCTAAAATTCGACAGGTTGATCGGGAAAAAAAACCGCGACGGGGGCAATTTCGTCATTTTTCTCGACTGTGTCTGAATTGGCTAAAATTTGACAGGTTGATCGGGAACAAAAACCGCGCCGGGGGCAATTTCGTCATTTTTCTAGACTGTGATGGAATTGGCTCAAATTTGACTGGTTGGTCGGGAACAAAAATCGCGCCGGGGGAAATTTCGTCATTTTTCGTGACTGCGTCGGAATTGGCTCAAATTTGACAGGTTGATCGGGAACAAAAACCCCGCCGGGGGGAATTTCGTCATTTTTCGCGACTGCGTCGGAATTGGCTAAAATTTGACAAGTTGATCGGGAACAAAAATCGCGCCGGGGGCGATTTCGTCATTTTTCTCGACTGTGTCAGAATTGTCTAACATTTGACAGGTTGATCGAAAACAAAAATCGCGCCGGGGGGCAATTTCGTCTTTATTCTCGACTGCGTCGGATTGGCTAAAATTTGATCGGTTGATCGGAAAAAAAAACCGCGCCGGGGGCAATTTTGTCGTTTTTCGCGACTGCGTCGGAATTGGCTCAAATTTGATAGGGTGATCGGGAACAAAAACCGAACCGGGGGCAATTTCGTCATTTTTCTCGACTTTGTCGGATTTGGCTATAATTAGACAGATTGATCGAAAACAAAAATCCCGCCGAGGGAAATTTCGTCATTTTTTACGACTGTGTCGGAATAGGCAAAAATTTGACCGCTTGATCGGAAACAAAAATCGCGCCGGGGGCAATTTCGTGATTTTTCGAGACTGCGTCGGAATTAGCTCAAAATTGACAGGTTGATCGGGAACAAAAATCCAGCCGTGGGCAATTTCGTCATTTTTCTCAACTGTGTCGGAATTTGCTAAAATTTGACAGGTTGATCGGGAACAAAAACAGCGCCGGGGGTAATTTCGTCATTTTTCTCGACTGTGTCGGAATTGGCTAAAATTTGACAGGTTGATCGAAAACAAAAACCGCGCCGGGGCAATTTCGTCATTTTTCTCGACTGTGTCGGATTTGGCTTAAATTCGACAGGTTGATCGGGAACAAAAATCGCGCCGG